>NC_091757.1:58207143-58292143 GCF_043380555.1 Nothobranchius furzeri
GGGACGCACAGTTAGTAACCTTTTTTAAAGTAAAGCAACCGGAAAGCAGTACGTTCTTTATTCTGAAAATCTCGGGAGCTTCTCTCCATTTCCGCGTCCGATTTCCTGTCTTTCCTTCCCCAAAAATGTCGAACTTGACCCGTTTCAGAGGCGTCGCGCGTAGAAAATAGAACCGGCGCGTAAAGGCCGCGACATGCTGCTCCTGAGACGCGGCCGACTCGCGCGGCTCCGGTGGAAAAGGTTCTGTTGACCACAGCGGTTCCTATCAGCAGCTATGACGCGCTGCTGACGGCTCCGGTGGAAAAGGTTCTGTTGACCACAGCGGTTCCTATCAGCAGCTATGACGCGCTGCTGACGGCTCCGGTGGAAAGCCGGGGTCAGTGGCATGCCACTTTGGGTTTTGTCAAAGTTTTTTTGGTAAAACAAAATGTTGGTTAGAGCACCTTGTTTAATTATTGCATGTCTGTCCTGCAGGCCTTGTTGCTTAACTCACTCGCTGCCAGCGTTTCTCACCGTTTTTACTGTTTTTTTAAGAGTCACACAATGTTGCACGCTAGGATGATGTCGATGCCAAACCAACCAAAACAAAGCAGAGACTCACCTCTTACATCAGGAAGAATCCGCACGTTTCGAGCGTTATCCGTTCTTTCATAATCCGTTGTTGAACTGTGATCGGTAGAGGCTTTTCCGTTCGTGCCTCACTTTTTTACAGCAGCGGTCCAAAATGATCTCCTAACACATGGATGTTCTGCTTCCTGATCACGTGACGTGTGACGTACGCGGATGAAGATCGGCTTTAGAGCTGAGATGTTTGTTCTCACGGTGCGGGGGCTCGTCCGACGCCCACACAGTAAAAACATGCCAATGACGACTGCAGTGAACGGTTGGATTTAAAATGACAACTTTAGTCATCAATGGCAGTGAATGAGTTAAAACTCTCACCTTGGGTCTTCTCATCATAACTGGGGTTAAGCTAGATAGTGACTTTTGCTCTGTGTAGTTGGCTAGAGGTGCATGGTAGTTCTGTTCTGTTACCATCGTTCTGTGATCAGCCAGTGGTTTCTGTGTGGGTCCGCACACAGTTTAGGGCGTGAGGCCTCTCTGCTGGTGGGTTTGATGGAACGCTGTTGGATGCAATTGGAGAAAATGGCAGGGCATTGTCATGGACACTTGAAGGAATAGTTTGGTTAGATTAAGTCTGCTACGTGTGTGTGTGTGTGTGTGTGTGTGTGTGTGTGTGTGTGTGTGTGTGTGTGTGTGTGTGTGTGTGTGTGTGTGTGTGTGTGTGTGTGTGTGTGTGTGTGTGTGTTCTGCCCTGTTATCTGGGCCCTCTGTTAAAGGGGAGATGTACTACTAGCTTTTAAATTAGGCACGCATCACTGCAGGCATAATAAACGTAAAGACCCCAGGATGAACGACACACACTCCAGGCTGACACACAGACACACTCAGGGAACACCCTGGTGAATAACAACAGAAGAGGGAATAAATTATTGATGAAGCCTTGAGTTTTAAATGTGGGAGAAAATGGCCGCCAAAACAAATAATCATTAAGAACATTTCTCCCAAAAAATAAAAAAACGGACATCCGATGGAACAACACGTTCTCACTCCCAGCGCGTCAAAAACAAACGCTTGGTCAGCCACCCTCCACGTCACACCCCAGACGCCATAAGTGCCCTTTTTTGTTACTATTGTGTGAAAAGGGGTTTTTCCCTTATTTGACTGCAGATCCCAGCGCAGCGTTACACTGACGCGATGGGATGTCCGCAGCCAGGGCACCAAACAAGCTCATTGTACCTCACCCTAACCTCATCCTCTTATGTAACCTTCCCCTCACCCCTATCCTAACCTCAACCATCTTGCTAGCGAACACGTTAGTGATGTGTCGGTCGCTCTAAAAGCCGGCTCTGTGAAGTGAACGGCGGGAGCCGCCTCGTGATTGGTCGAGTTTGGACCGAGCCAACGCGAGGGGGAGGTTTCAACTACCACGGTGGAGGTTAAAAGTAGAGGGTATGTGTAACCTCCCCCTCGCCAGATGGTATGTTCTAACGTTCCCCTTGGGCGGCAAATACGAAAACTCACAGTCTGACTCTGACTGTCAGAGTCAGACTGCAGGGGGAACAAACGCTTGATCACAGTGAGAGTAACGTTTTAGGTAGCAAGAGGGTTAAGGTTAGGATGAGGGTGAGGGGAAGGTTATAAATAGTGAAACGTTAAGGTTTAGGTGGGGTGAAATGAGCTGGTTTGGTGGAAGGAGATCACTGCTGCGGGCGCCAAGCACATCTGCAGAGACATGGTGCCAGTCTACACGGTCGAGAAACGTGGGTTTCGTGAGTTGGTGCAGACGCTCCATCCGAGATACGGAATGCCCAGCCGAAAACACACGACCAAAGTCGTGTTACCAGGTATTTATTTTATTTATTTATTATTTATTTAATTCATATTTTTCTTCCCAGGAGGATAAACTGCTTGAGATGCGGCATCTCGTTTTCGAGCAGGTCCTCCTGCCAAACAACAAGAATAAGAAGGCAAAGTCGTTAAACCACAACAAACTAAGAGAGAAACAATAATAATAATAATAATAATAATAATAATAATAACAAAACTTGCTGTGGCTTACTCCATGTATCCGTATGCATACTTGTAACACCAAATATAAAATACACATACACAATCATTAACAAATAATAAATAAACAACAGAAAAACAACATAAATTGAGTGCGGCTACGATATTAAACACAATAGGCAAAACAATTACTCATAAAGGAATTATGAAATAAACGAAAAGATGAACTAGATCTTAAGTCAGCAGGTAAAGTATTCTACTAGTATTTAATCATAATTATGACTTTTAGGCTGAGATGAAATCAAAGTTCTGGGATAAAAATGTCAATCAGGAGAAGTCAGAATTGTACGGTTTAAAAAAACTGTAATTGTGAAATAAAAATCTGCATCATGGGATACAGAAGTCACAATAAAATGTATAATCTAATTTATACATACACTGACTAAAAGAATGTAATTAATACATTTTACTAGTCTTGTACTCAGTGTAATATATAAAAAGTATGTTTACTTTCCGCGATCGACACAGAGAGGAGTGTGAAGCTAAAGGAGGTGGAGCGAGCAGTGGGTGTCTGCAAGAAGATCGTTGCTGCCTTCTCCAGTTCATGAAGACGGGACCTGGCCAAGGCTCAAGCGATCCAAACCCACCCTTGCCACCTCATCAGCTGATCACAGAAACCCCTACGAGGTGGGGCTCAATGCAAGCAACGGCTGAAAGGGTGATGGAGCAGGAGAACGCTCTCTCACAAGTCCTCCGAACAAACAGAGGCAGTCCCTCCATCAGCTCCATCAGACACGGTCAAAGGTCAAAGGTCAGGAAGAGCCAGAGGAGGTTCCTGCTGAGAAGGAAAAGAAGACTTTGAGCAGCTACTTTAAACCATCAGCAAAGCCAAGCCACATTCAACCAGAGTCTGTTGAAACGGAGCCAAGCCTCCATCTCCTGCTGGAAGCTGGTCCAGACACAGAACCACTGGAATGGTGGAAGAGAAATGAGGCACACTTTCGCCTAGAGGCCAAGCTAGCGAGGACATGTTTATGCATCCTGCCACAAGTTCCCCGTCAGAGCGGGCTTTCAGTGCAGGTGGGAAGACTGTGTCCCACCAGAGGTCAGCACTGGAACCAGCAAGAGTGGACCAGCTCGTGTTCCTAGCACTCCACTTGCAGAAGCCTCAGATTTCATATCCATTCTACTTGAAGTGCTCTTGTTTGCCTCTTAAATATTGCATCACGTTGCTGCTGCACTTTAAACCTGAAAGGCTCCATGTGTGATATGTTGTAACCAACATGTGTTTTAGGGCCAGTAGGCTGCATTATCGCTACCATTCAAACTGTGAGAGTTGATCTTTCACGTGTTAGATTGAGTTATACTCAGGCTGATGTTGCTGCTGCACTTTAAAACGTCGAAGTTTACATGACGTATGTTGCACTGCACACTGCTCTTTAAACCTCAGAAGTTTGTTACGTTTTTATATCCAATAAGAGGACAGGCCATTACTGATATGGTTAAGTGCTTCTATTGCCTGCTCTACAGAACAAACAGCAGTACTTGGAAACATCTTACAGATGTATGATGGTACAGGACAAGTCTGGGTGGTTACTCTTTTGAAGTTGGCTGCTGCTACATGTTGAACTGTTTTACTGGCAGATGCTAACATGACCAACACGTCCTGCTTGGAATAAAGTTCTAAATAAAATAAATATTTAGTTCCCACCACCTTCGTTTGGTATATCATTTCAAACTGCATTGTCACATTGCAATTTTATATAAACTGTTCATGAATTGAAACTGAATTAGCAGAAAAATTGTTGTATCGTGATGCGTTTCGTTATCAGGATATCAAGTTTTGGCCACATCGCCCAGCCCTAGGTCACATTGCCCCTCAGGTACTGTTGATGAGGTGCCGTTAGCTTCTGTAGCCAAATCAAATAAAAACAAGCACAGCTGGTAAATACCACTTTGCTGTCTATGTGAATGATGCATCCGGGGTCTTTAAACGTTATCGAGCAAAACGCACATTTCCACGATCATTACATGATGATAAAGACCGGCTCAGGTTAACCAGGCCAAGTTTTGACAAACTCCTCCCCAATTTTAAAGTTACACATGATTACTGTAACGGCTCTGAGGATAATCTCGTCAGATAATCCTAACTTCTGTGGTGTGAAACGAGCTCTCTGGTCCGGATGTCGGAACCACTCCGACCATAAATGCAGGCTTTCACACATGTTGGATTGCCTTGGTCTGATTTTCGAAGACCAAAGGGCTTAGCCAATCAGGAAAAGACAGCACACTACCTGAGCAGGAATTACAATGAAACAACAATGCACACCTTAATCTGAAATCTGAGATGTCTCCCCAGCCTTCATTAGAGTCTACAGGGGTGATTCATAACCAAATTAAACAAAGCAGATGTGTTCATGATCTAAAGCATCCAAGAAACATGCTGGAAGCTACCTGCAGTACCAGGTGTGTTAGCCAAATAGTGTCAATTTGTTGTCCAACAGACCAGACTGGCACTCTGAAGTTGCAAATGTAGTATTCTGGCCATTTCATTAAAGGATCGTTTTAGCACATACTGGCTCAAGAAAATGATTTTAAAATATGATCTGTTGCACAGTAACCCTTTCACCACAAGTCCCTCCCAGTTACTCCGACTACATACTGGAGTTCGGGCACTTGGTTGGTTCCTGAAATGGTTTGGGAAATGATCCTTACTATCTGCCCTGGATTAAAAGACAGACTTCCAAATTTTCAGACTCATCAGCTAGTTTTTAGGCTGAATCAAAGGCAGACGATGAGCATGGGTGGAATGTGCAACAGTGGCACAATTAGAGACACAAACGCAGAAGAGAACCAGAAAACTGTCAAAAACAGATGAGTGAAGACAAGTTTTAACAAAAGTTAAAACAATGAGATTATAAACGGTTTCAACGACAACCAAATAATCTAATCCTAAATATTTTGACCGGTCACTTGATTAGAATTTAATATTATTCAGAAATGAAGGCCAGATGATATAGAGGTTACCCATGGGAATTTAGTCCCCTACCAGACATGTTAAAATATTAGAAATAATAAAGAATAATTCATTGTATTTATCATTTCTGACACTTTGTCAGGGCTGCTCATTACTCTCTTTATGATCCAACATTTCTGTGAAACAGCTGAGGTCAGTGAGACCTCAGCTTGTGTCCAGATTGCCGAATGTCCCGTTCCGTTTGCTGTTCTCTTGAGTCAGAGCCATCCTGAGGCTCAGTTTGTCGCTTCAGTGGGTCTGTGTGATAGCGCGCTCCCATCACAGACACAAAAAACAACAAGATCTGACTCCAAGGTCTCAACAGACAAACTAGCACCTCGGGTTGCTTCTAAATATTTATTGAACTACGACACGTTCCCCAGAAGTCTCGTTCCGGAGTCAGCAGCAACATTCCCAGAGAGCTTTCAGCTCCACTGAGAGAAGCACTGGTTTCCACCAAGCCAGTGATGGTCTTCAGGCTGAACGTGCACGAGGGATTCACGTAGATCCCCCAGCTCTCCTGCTGCCTCCATTCTGACTCTGAGGCCAAATATGCAGCAGCTGTTTTTGCTAAAACCTCCTCTGGACTCTCCAAACAATAAAAAACATGATGTCTAATTACAATTGTAGCAGCTGACCTCATTTCTTTTAGAAAACTCTGCTTTTAAACGCTATGAGGTGAAATCTCTTTATTGCAGCACTTTTGAATTTTATTGAAAAACACTAAAAGTAATTTAGAAAATAACATAAAGATGGAGGTATGTCTCACACTGTGCAGCTCCAAAATGTTCAAAAGTATAAATAAACAAATCAATGAATAATATGGAACTCCAAAGTGTTCAAAAATAAATCCATTATGAAACATAAAAACTGTGAATTGAAGGTCTAAGTTTAGTATGATGAAGTTTTATAATGTCTTATTTGTTATGTGTTTATTAAGTCCTTCAATATAGCAAATAATTACAGAGACATTGTTATTTGATTGATTCAGTAATACTGCATTAGGTTCTTTTCACAGTTTGATTTGGTTTCATAAGGCTCATTTCTGATGGCTGACTTATTACATAACGGCACTTTTCAGCAGAATGTCTTAGTCAAACAGGACGTACAGGGCGGAGCCAGTTTGTGATTGGCTGCTCATTCAATTAGACATAACCAATCATGCACAAAGTACATGAAGGTGCAATTCATACCCCTGTGGGCAAATGAACTCATTTGCATCCAGCGAGCTGACATTTCCAGGCAAACTAAACTATAGATAAATAAAGAGAAAACTACCATATCTGCTGTTAAAGACTCAACCGGGAATATAGTTTATGATCCTGAAAGCATGAACAACACTTTCAGAGACTTTTACCAAACTTTGTACTCACCACAGATAAACTCATCACATAACGAGATCGATGAGCTCCTTGACAGGATAACACTTCCTAAATTATCAGACAGCCAAGTTGCAGTCCTGGACTCGCCATGGGAGCAGGGGGAGGAAGACTCGGGGTCTTAGCACACCTCTGTTGTCGCTTGGCTTCCAGGGGCTGGAGGCTAGGTGGGGATCTGGCCGTCTGCCTGGGGTCTGGGGTGGTGGGTCACTTTGCTCCGCGTTGGGTGGGGGAGCCTGCTCATCAGCACCCCAGCAGAAAGGGCTGAACTCTGGGAACGGATGATGGTTGTACCCCATGTGCAGCAGTACCAGGACCAGAGTGAATAGTGTGTGTATGGGGAGCACGAGTGGGTGTCTGGCGTGCATTTTTGTATGTCTTAAGTTGTATATGTATGTGAGAGCATGAGGGAGGGACTGTGTGACTGTTTGTGTAGGACTGTATATGTCAGGTGGGGTCTTTGACTCCTCCTTTCTTCTGGGACTTCTTTTGCTGCTACACATCTTCGCCTCCCCTCCCCGCCACACCTGGTGTGGAGTGTAGTGCCTTCGTCTGCCTGAGTGTTTGTGGCTCCCGGGTCAGGGGGTTTAAGATTTTAGGCGTCTGCCTGATCAATCTCGGTGGCTGCCTGGTGGGATCTGAGTCCCTTCAAAATACTCTTCTGAATCATCGACAGATACTGGACAGGTCGTTTCCATAGGCTCCAATAATACGTTTTTAAGACAAAATAGGAGGTGGCCACCACCGCCATTTTGACCGTGTCACAGGTTCTGTCAAGCACAGACAATTCCACAAAAGGGAAAAGAGGTGGAGCTGAGGGTGGGGCTGTAAGGCTGGGATCAAATGATGACACCCGTCGAACTAAAGCAATGTAGCTACAAGCTAACCCAAAGCTAACGTGGAAGTGGAAGCTAAGCTAACGGAGGTAGATACCTAGCTACAGATGAGTCACAGATGCGCCGGGCTGACCGCTGGGTAAAACCGGGTGGAACACAGAGGTCTCCCGAGAGCTTCACAAGCCGGCAGCCGCGCAGCAGACAGGCGCCGCTGCGATCAGAGATGCGTCAAGCTGCTGCTGCGGGGAGGGGACATACCGATAGTGGGAACCCAGCTCCACCAACATGTTATATTTCAACCCATTTTCAAAAATACAGCATTGTGTTAAATGCACTGGGTTTTACCCTATTACATTTAAATGTCATGGTTAAACAGTACATGTTAAAATCTAAGCTCAGCTCGGCAGTGACCTAAAATACATAAATATAATTTTACTTACCGAAATAAATGAAGTGGAGACTCCTTGGACGCTCTATTAGTGCAATTAATGCCACAGCAAGTCATTTTGTCCAACAATTGCACAAAAAATATCCAAAAAGAACACACAAATGCTACAACTACTGGTCTAAGGTGAGAGACTGAAAACGGCGGAACAGTTTTCAGGCGAGGCCGAGACTCAGGCTGAGGCCTTTCCCCGGAGCTAGCTCTGTGGTCACGTGGGTCTGATGCTCATTAATTATACAGCATTTTAGGCTTTTAATACACTTAAATAGAAGAGTGAGGAAAACATTCACCCCCCTCAGAGTTGTCATGAGTGTAAACTAGATCATTTAAACCTAAAACATGTTCTGGTACCAGGCTGTAAACATGTTTAATTCTGCTGTGAAATTGGTATTTTTAACATGGGAGTCAATGAGGATTTGCTCGCTTCTGACACCAGCCCCTAGTGGATGAGGGTGGAACTGCAATTTTTTTGTTTTCACTTCTGTGTTGGCTTCAATTTCAGACCTGAATTATGGGGGCTTGTTCTGAATGTAGCAGGACAACCGCTTGAATCTGCCATCAGTTAGTGAGCTGATCATCAGTAGAAGGTGCTGCAGATCTATTGGAGATGTTTGCTCTTGCTGATGATGCCTGTCCCCATCTATCGGTAGTTGGCCATGACTGAATCGGTCACCAATGTGGGCGTGTCATCCCTGTCTGCTGTCGGAGAAATCTAATCAATGAAGTTCTCCGAGTGGAGTGATGCTGAACGTTGCTGCAGTCTGCTTACTCTTCTGATGGGAGATCTCTGAGCAAACACTGGTCTGGAGCAGATAGGCATGTGCTGTAGTGTGTGGAGGCCTATCTGACAGCACACACACACGCTGTCAGATCATCATACATGTTTAAGCTGTGTGACACTACATGGGCCAGTTTACCCATCAGATCATCTAATACTTTTGTGTAGAGACCATTTTTGTGTTCCTCTATTAGCCAGTCCACAGAGCACCATTAGCACTGCAGAGGGATTGTTATTTATTTATTTACTCATATTTTGTAGAAATTATCTTGTTAATTCGGAAAAACAGAGCTTATTATTTTTTTGTGGCTGAATGCAATTTATATATATATATATATATGTATGTGTGTGTGCATGTATGTATATATATATATATATATATATATATATATATATATATATATATATATATATATGTATGTATGTATGTGTGCATGTATGTATATATATATATATATATATATATATATATATACATATACACATATATACACACACACACACACACACACACACACACACACACACACACACACACACACACACACACACACACACACACACACTTTCATAAAATTATGAACAATTTGCAAATCACACTGGTCAACAAAAAAAATCTTGCCATTGTTGAAATTCCAGCTGTTCCAATGCGTTTCATGTCCTTAAAAAATGTGCTTCCAAGAATCCAAGAGAATTTAAAGGGACATTATGGAAGTGTGACAGCCAGAACATGTATAGAAATAATAAATGTCTTCTTCATACGTTCTCCTGCAATGCCCTGGTCCTGTAGAATGAGCCCTGGCATTTTTACTGTGATTGCCTGTTTTTCTGTAAAATCACAGAAAAAGAGAGATGCTCGGGTCGAGCAGGCTGCTTCATGCGCGTTCACGCTCAGGCATCGCCCGTAGCATTTGCTATCCGTAGCTTTAGCAGCAGAGAGAGAGGCAGTGCCACTTTGTCGCTGTTCCTAACGCCTAGTGACAAAGCTAGCTACATTTCTGAGGACCCTTAGCTACTTTCTGTAGAACTTTCTTCTAGATATTTCCTGCTAATTAGCAACAAAACAGCCATTTTCACTCCGAACCGTTCTTTGGTTTGACGTTGTTTCAGCTGTCATCAAGGATATAAATGTTACAGATACCCTTACTGGTGCTTTATGGTAAATGGTAAATGGCCTGTATTTGATATAGCGCCTTCTAGAGTCCTGGAACCCCCCAAGGCTCTTTACAACACAATCAGTCATTCACCCATTCACACACTGGTGGGGATGAGCTACCATGTAGCCACAGCTGCCCTGGGGCGCACTGACAGAGGCGAGGCTGCCGAGCACTGGCGCCACCTTTCCCTCCGACCACCACCAGCAGGTGGGTTAAGTGTCTTGCCCAAGGACACAACGACAGCGACAGACTGAGCGGGGCTCGAACCTTCTGATTACGGGGCGAGCACTTAACTCCTGTGCCACCGTCGCCCCCCAATGTTTACAGTTGGGGATTATTTGTGTTTAGCTTCAGTATTCACCCTTTATGATGAAATGGATTGCTTGTGCGTTTCATGCTGTACTTGTGATTGTGTTACTCCCACCATTCACACCTAGACCAGCCAAGGGTTGCAACAAGCAGCTGACATGTGAGGACGATATTTTCCACTCTAGGGTCATATGTGGATTTGCTGCTAGAAAAAAAATAATTCTTAATTCTTTTAAAAGGAGGAATATGAGAAAAAGACACTAAATCATGAACAGATTTTATGTAGAATCTTCTTTTCTAATCTCCGTCTGCCAGACCAACAGAACACGTCTGGTTAGCATTGAACATATGGTTTAGTGAATCTGAAGCCCTTTAGAAATGTGCACTGTCATGCTTTCATTCGTGTGTCAAACTCAGATTTCACCAGATGCAGCATACTGGATAGGTTGCATTTTAAAACAGCAGGGAAGCCATTTTTATTTCAATGTCATTGATGTGGAATAACAGGAACAGCGTGGTTAATGAATACATGAGGAGCGGGTCTGTTTGATTGATGCAGATGTTGTACAGCATGTTTCCTCTCTATGTCAGTAACAGTGACTTACGAACGGTGGATGATTAAAGCCATTACCGGAGTTGTAATGCTGGTGCTTTCCTGTGTTTTATGGCGCTCCAGGGCCGTGCGGTCTGAAGACACAACGATTACGTCCCACTCACATTCCTCACCTCTGAGTGCTGGACAAGTACAACTGAGAAACTCAAACAGATGCAATATTTACTTCATCAACTGTATTATAAAAGACATGAATATACATTTAGGTCATAAAATAAGTGAAATCAAATGGGAACACCACAGAAACTCCAGTTGCAGAGTAAAACTGCCTTTTTTAGGTGTTGAAGGGTGGACTGCTGACCCGTCCAGGTGCGAGCCCCACCTCTCACCCAGCGACTGTCCTGCCCTCATGACCTTGCACAGGTACATCCAACTAGAGAACACAGATGGATGCATGGTGCTGGAGACTGCTCTTTGTGCACTTCTCAGCTGTAACGTGGTATCAGCAGCAACAGTGTTAGTATTCAGTCCTGGTGGTTTTATTGACTGGACATCCATCACCTCTTTTCTCTGCCGTTTCTTTTATTAGTGATGTTTCCTCTTGAGCTCCGTTTTGTTTTTTCTTGCTGCTCACTTCTCCGTTCTCATCTAAAATACCGACTCGTGTTTTAGGATGTTACACTCTCTTGTTCTAACGAAATCCTTCCTCGTGTTTTTGCAGCCTTAAAATATTTCAGATTAGACGTCCAATGTCATCTTCTCCTTATAAATTGTGAAAAATCCAATTACAGTTGATTTGCTGATTATGCAATATGTTGGTGGTGATGATGCGAACGGTCCTTAAACATTGTATATGAACCATTCCTCGGGAACCAGAGACAGTGAAACGAACGTTTTCGGACTCAAATTAATGCAAACAGGCCCTGTTCTAAGTTTTGAGATGATAATGTATTAAATAATAAAAAGCAAAACTCTTCTGAAGTGGAACAGGCCACACGAGTGTAGAGGTTCCTGCAACGTCTGAAATCTGGCTACAGAGAATGATGCAACGGGTTAGGGTTAGGGTTAGGGTTAGGGACAGACAGAAACCGGCAAAAAGGTGAGTGTCAAGAAATAATTGATGAATTTTTAACATTAATTTTGCAAATAGGTCACAGACGCACCGGCAGCACAGAAAGGCGTTGCATTAATGTAAACTCGCAATGTGGCTGTGCAATAATGATGAAAATACCGACAATAATGCAAGAGGTAATAACAATGTTCATTCATTTTGTTTTCAGGGATTCTTTTTCTGAAATGTTCTTATTGTTAATAATTACCTGTGGCCGACTCAGTAACATTGTCAAGCTTTGATTTTCCATTCTTCGTTTATTATTCACACTTTCAGTGTTTTAGCTTCAGTCCGATGCGTCCTCATTCAAAGCATCATTTTGTTTACTTGTTTATGTTTCCATAGCTGGGACTAACTCAGACAATACAAAGATGCACAACCAGTCTTAGTTTGGTTTCAGTTGATTTCCAGTTGGATTTGGTGACATTGCAGCTTCTCAACTTGGTGCTTAAAGGTGCAACATGTGAGTGCATTGTCTGTTTGCATCTCATGAGTCAGAATTAAAGGATTCATGTTCTACAGCCAGGGTTTGAATTACAGGGGAGCTAAGGGGAGCTAAGGGGAGCTAAGGGGAGCACGACTCCCCTGAAAGGCCTCGGAAGCACAAGCTGGATTACAGCAGCTGTCCAACCGGGTTTGTAAGGTTGAAGAATTTGTAAAAAAGTATAATCAGTTTGAAATTCTCAATACCAGCGTGGGTACTGAGAACTATTAGTGGTCTGCTGCCTCATCTAGAAATATAACCTGCAAGAGGTGTGCTTACGTGTGTGACCATCAGCTCCAGTAGCTCGTAGGCCTTCATCGCATCAAGAGTAACACGGAGTTACCATTCGCCTGTGTTGTCTAGCCCAGACGTGAATGTTGGAAATGTAAGCTGTTCTAGGAAGTTCCTGCCTTTCTCAGTGCCTGAGCTCCAACAGATACAGTCAATCCAACAGTGTGATCAATGCAACAAGATTTATTACAAGTTCACATTTTCTTCACTAAACCATCAGATCTGAACCCAAACCATCGGATCTGTTGGTGTTCTGAGGAAAGCCTGCACTTAGCGGGGAAATGGTTCACGGCTAAATGAAGTAGACCTTCTAGCCAAGAACATCTAGAACATTTTACATTTCCAACGTCCGTGCCCTGGATATCACACTGCAGTTACACTCCGGCCACTAGATGGCAGTCAGACTTTACAGAGGACACATTTCGTGCTTCAGGTCAATTAAAGGCATCAAATCAAATCCAAAAATGTGTTTGTGGATGGATTTGCGACCATTTAAGTTTGGGTAAGCCTTTGAAGAAGAAAAGATCATGTAGCCTTAAACATTGGGAGGCAGATAAATGAACGTGGGTAAAGCCCGTTAGTGGTGAGGCACACAACACTGCAGCATAAACAACATGAGAATCGGGCCATGGTGGCCCCAGAAGACATGGTGGGCGTCCTTTATTTTCATATCAGAAAGATGTGTAAAACCACACATTATGAGGATTTGAGGAAAACTATAAAAATTCAGTTTCTCTTCCTACGATCTTATAACGTGCAACATCAAAGGGCATCATGGAGGAATGGTTCGCCTTCACCTCTGATTTTGGTCCAGAGACGTTCCATCTACAGCAGGAAAATACATGTGGACCAGGCCAATATTTACTCCACCAAATATTTCAACTTCCTAACAGTTTCCATAGCGATATGCTTCAGACTGTTCATCTTCACCGTGACACACCACACCACGAGCTTCTCTGCTCCCGACGGGGCTTTAGTAGTAATGACTGCTTTATGTCGTACATTCGGCTGGTCCTGTGTTGTCCCATCATAAACTAACACCAGCGGCCCTTTTAGGACGCCATCACACCCCATTCATGCCGTTGGTGTTGAATCAGCTTTTGCCTTCGTCAGATCTTTGTTTTTCTTCTCTTATGATCAAATTTAATGATTCTACCTTATTCTTGTTTATTTTTCAAACTATTTAACTTGGTTGGTTTTGAACTGTTGCATGCCTTTGGCTAGGACTTCTGTGGTGCTGCTGATTGCTTCTCTACGTCAGATTTGTAGATTTGGACTCATCTGAATACATTTCTTAGCCCCTCCCACATTCCACTTCCATTTGTCTTCCACCGTCAGAAGTAGGCACCTGTCTGGATCTGGATCTGCACATTGTGGAGCTGGCAAATTTCTTTTCTAGGAACTTGGCTGTGTGTGTGTCCACATGTATGTGTGTGTGTGTGTGTGTGTGTGTGTGTGCGTGCGTGCGTGCGTGTGTGTGTGTGTCCACATGTATGTGTGTGTGTGTGTGTGTGTGTGTGTGTCCACGTGTGTGTGTGAGTGTGTGCTTGAGTGTGTGCGTGTGCGTGAGTGTGCGTGTGCACGTGCGCGAGCGTGCGTGTGCGTGTGTGCGTGTGTGTGTCCACATGTATGTGTGTGCGAGTGCGTGTGTGTGTGCGTGCGTGTGTGTGTGTGTGTGTGTCCACGTGTGTGTGTGAGTGTGTGCTTGAGTGTGTGCGTGTGCGTGAGTGTGCGTGTGTGTGCGCGTGCGTGTGTGAGTGTGTGCGTGTGTGTGCACGTGCGTGAGTGTGCGTGTGCGTGTGTGTGTGTGTGTGTGTGTGTGTGCGCGCGTGTGCGTGAGCGTGTGTGTGTGTGTGTGTGTGCGCGCGTGTGCGAGCGTGTGTGTGTGTGCGCGCGCGTGCGTGAGCGTGTGTGTGTGTGCGCGCGCGCGTGCGTGTGTGTGTGTGTGTGTGTGTTTGTGTGTGTGTGTCCACGTGTGTGTGTGAGTGTGTGCTTGAGTGTGTGCGTGTGCGTGAGTGTGCGTGTGTGTGCGCGTGTGTGTGTGAGTGTGTGCGTGTGTGTGTGCACATGCGTGAGTGTGCGTGTGCGTGTGTGTGTGTGCGCGAGTGTGTGTGTGTGTGTGTGTGCGCGTGAGCGTGTGTGTGTGTGTGCGCGTGCGCGAGCGTGCGTGCGTGCGTGTGTGCGTGCGTGCGTGCGTGCGTGCGTGCGTGCGTGCGTGTGTGTGTGTGTGTGTGTGTGTGTGTGTGCGTGTGTGTGATCCACTAACATTCTTGGTGAAAATGACTTTGCTGTGCCTGACGTTTCTCTACACCTTTCCCCCTCCTCTCACTCCTCCTCCCTTCAGGTTTCCTCGGCGCTCCGATACAGGAAGCCTCATTTACATCCGGAGCAAGGCTGAATCCCCCAGGAGTCCCAAACCCGTCCAGCGTGTCGCTTTGACAGAGACGAGCGATGCTTTGTGTGGTGGGCCTGTCCGGGCTCTTTAGCTTGGTTCGCTCTGGATAGTCTTCTCTTTTTCCTTATTCTGCTCCTCTGAGAGGTTTTAACATCAAACCATTCCCTCCAGTGCCTTGCCCAAGGACACAACCTACAACCTTCTGATTACTGGAAACCTGCTCAACCTCCTGAGTTACTGCTGCCCATCACAACTAAGGCTGATCGTATCAGTTTGACCTTTTTATGGATTGTTTTGTCTTGTAGTTCACAAAGAACTTTAAATGGGACTGCCATCCGACTCCAGTGTGAGCGGTCTAGAGCAGGGCTTTTATATTCCAGTCCTTGAGGGACGCTCTCCAGCACGTTTCAGTGGATTCTCGACTCAAACACACTTCATCCAGTGCTTGAATCACCTGTGCAGCGGCGCATCAGGCTCGGCAGAAGCCTGTTAATCACCTACTAACTGAAATCAGGTGTGAGACTAATCTGATCATTTGAGGTTGTGGATTATCATCATAAATTCACATTAAATGTAAACAAAAACAAAAAACAAGACAGACTGCTTCAATTTCACCTAAAGTTTGAAAAAACAAAAACTGTTGTTATTTTAACAGGAAACCATTTGGTTGAAAAGGTGATTTTCATTAATATTAAGTGCACACATTAAAATGGGTTGATGAAGTAGTTGAGATGTACCAATGGTGAGGCCTGCCTACCCCCAACACACACACACACACACACACACACACACACACACACACACACACACACACACACACACACACACACACACACACACACACACACACACACACACACACACACACACACACACACACACACACACACACACACACACACACACACACACACACACACACACACACACACACACACACACACACACACACACACACACACACACACACACACACACACACACACACACACACACACACACACACACACACACACACACACACACACACACACACACACACACACACACACACACACACACACACACACACACACACACACACACACACACACACACACACACACACACACACACACACACACACACACACACACACACACACACACACACACACACACACACACACACACACACACACACACACACACACACACACACACACACACACACACACACACACACACACACACACACACCCCCAGCAGCATGAAGAACAGATCACGGCTCCGTAATGGTCATGGTGTTTAGAGTCCAGAGATTTCTTCTGCTTCTGGACCACCAAAGAGCTTCTCCGAGAGCAAAGAGTGAAACTGATTTACCTCGGAGTTTATTTGAGACATCACTCTTCTTCCCTCTCTCCTGCTTCCTTTCATTATCCTCCATCACTTTACCCCCGTTTTATTATTTGTTCTTCAGACTGAAGGCTTTCTATTGAAAAAGAGCTAAAGATTCTTTATAGCACTATTACAGCCGCTCTTTGCTAATGAAGGTGTAGATGGGACCAAACACACCACACTGTGTGTGCCTGTGCGAGTGTGTGTGTGTGTGTGTGCATGTGCGAGTGTGTGTGTGCAGAATCATATAACTCCCATACCCACAGAAAAAAAACCTTGTGAATAAAAACAATAAGAATAATAAAACACTGTGTGTGTGATCACGTTTGTGAACAGGATACACAGAATAGTAAACGAGTAAAACTATCATACACTGTGCCTTTAAAAGTGACATACGACTCATTTATTATGTTTAACAGTTCTTTGGTCAATACAACACATGTTCATGAGGTTGTTTGCACTAAATCTCTCAAAGCAATTTCTGCAGTTTTAGCTTGACATTTTCAGCGCCTTCCAGAATGAGTCATTCCAGGGCTCTGTCATTTTAAGAATACAAGCTGGGGCTGGCCACGCCCACCCATCTCCCGCTCAGGCTGCTAGAAGCTGAATAGCTCATATATCTGGGAGGGGCTTAGAGTAAAGCAGCTGCTCCCCAATAAACAGCTTTTTGTTGCAAGTCATACATGTTTTTATTCAAATTTGTGACATCACAATCAGGAACCTTTGAAAACAGCTCATTTAGAGACATAATTCCTTAGCAGACACATGGGCAGAAAACAAATGGAAGAATTTTTTCATGTTTGGAGTGTTTGCAGAGGCAGTAGAGACCCACGGGGGATGCAAAGGGTGAGTTTTACATGATGTGGCTCCTTTAAATTAACAAAAACATAGCAGGTGTGCATGTCAGAGTAAAACATTTGTGTGTGAATAATCTGTAAAAGGAGAAAGTTCAGAGCAAATAAAGTTGGTGGTTTTCTTTTCCATCCAGAATCTTCTCTTTGGGCTTTAGAAGCAGTTAAAAGGTCTCGTTTGGGACGTTTAGATGCTCACCTGGTCTCTAGAATACCTGACACGTGTGTTTTTCAGTCAGGAGTTTGAGAAATGGTCCTGAACCTCCACTCTGAACGTCTCTTTTGGTTATTGTTCCCTTGAGTTTTCTTTGATATTTCTCCTTTATTCTGCAGCTAAAGCCGTTCCAGGCAGCATCGTAGACTAAACAGCAACGCTGCACGGCCTTTTCTTTTTCTAGAGATCTAACTAAATCTGGCACCTGCTTGGGACAGAATCACGTGTATGTTGGATATAGCAGCCGTAAACACAGACGGACTAGAAGGAACAGCTGTTTTCTGTACTCCTGCTGTAGACGTGGCATCCAACACTCCCTCCTCTGGCGTTACCTGTTCTCTTCTTCTACTTTTACTCCTTAATCCTCGTCTTCATTCCATTTTACCCCCAGACTCCCCCGTCTACCTTTCCCCTGCCCTGCTGACTAATGTGTTGTCAGAACAATGGCCTATTGTGTTTTATCGAGCTGCCCACATCCACGTCTCCATCTGTTTCTTCCGTTCTCTGAGCTCCAGTATGGCTTCATGTTCCCCTCTCACTCTTTTCCCATTTTTTAATCATCCTTGTTGATGGTTCACTCCTCGGCTTTCTGGCTGGATACATGAGGGCATGGATGGCTGCTTAAATGTAAAACACAGAAACAGGACGTTTATCTGTGGGAAGTGAGTAACAGCTCCATCGGTTGTAATACATGTTTTATTTGGACAACCATCTCTCTGGAATTTGCATGTTACCTCATTGCTTAAAGACCAAGTTCACTTGTTTTACAGCACATCTGCAGTGGTTACGGCCGTCTTCCATGTTAGACAAGTTGAAGCTTTTATATTGAAACAGGTCTAAACTTCAGATTTTCATTTTACAAAAGGAAGATTGTTGAGAAAGCCCCAGAATCACCTCCATGTTTACCGGATCTCTCTGCTTCTCGTGATGAACACGATGTCCAGACAAACGTGAGTTTGGACAACACGTGACTCCAAAACCACGCGTTTTTAGGGAAGCCTCCCCATTGCCCTTGATGTAGTATTTGTGAACACCTGCTTATCTGAAAACCTGGGAGGATAACCAAAGTAAGTTTTTTTTTACCTCAGATGATATTTTTCTACCATTTTAAAAAACATAAAAGATGTTCTTTAAGCTGGAGTCTGACAGCTCAGGTCTCCTTACATTAATGCAACCTATAAATCTTGTTTCTCTCAACTCCACATTACATAAAGAGAAAGATTCCACCTAGAATCCATAATTCATGCTTTCATAAACTCCAGACTTGATTATGAGAATCCCGTGTTGGCTAGACCATCTTCAGAAGGTCCAAATTGCTGCAGCTCATCATTTATTTATTTATTTATTTAAGGCGCACTCATATCACTCCTATACTTGCACATTCACACTGGCTTCCTGTTTGATTTATGATCTTGCTTTTTGTTCATACATCCCTTCATTAATTGCCTCCCTCCTATCAGACTTACTCACTCGTTACCACCCCCCCCCCCCTCCTATCAGACTTACTCAGTCCCCCCCCCCCACTGAGGTCTGCTGACCATCTCCTGCTAACCCCTAGAAGTCTTGCGGGGAACATGCTTCTGTGTTTGCTGCTCCTCAGCTTTGGAATGAGCTTCCTCTTGTGGTGAGACAGCCCCGCTCAGCGCTTCATTTACATCAAGACTAATTTAGCTTTTGGCTGCCAAATGACATCCATTGCTCCACGGTTATTTACAAAACAACAAGTTTCTCCTGGTAGGCATACTAGAAGAAACTTTTTCTTTTAGCTGTGACCTTTGTGTAATATTCTATATTGCACTACAGTTTACTTTCCAGTTTGTACTTCTTTATGAACTGAAGTTGGTACTAAAGCATATGTCTACAACTTGCCTGTTGGTCCATCTCCTCCTCTGTTTCTTTTCTCCCTACTTTTGTAGCCTTCTTGTTTAATTTATGGGTTTTATTGCTGAGCTATTGTTTTGGTTGTGTATTATGGTCTACCTTTTATACTGTTTATGCAGATTATAGTTTTAGTGAATTCTTGGTTGGCTGATCCCACGCTTCTCTCTCTCTGTGCAGCACTGTCTATATCTGTGCCTAACATTTTTCATGTGTTGTTTTGCTTTGGTCTTGTAGCACGTGGGTCAGCTGCCATGCTGAGTGCTAAAGTGCTATAGAAATAAAACTGACTTGACTTGGTCTCTAGTATAAATTAATGCCTTCTGGGTCGACCTTTGTGTTAAAGAAGCTCTGGTGCTTCCGCTTCAGGAAGCTGGATCAGAGTTGAGCTGAAGACGGCAGGATTTGGAGACTTATTTGCAGAAATTCAGACATCTTACCTCTGATTGGCTAACATCTACCAATGCTGATGTTTTATCTCCACAAGTAACACAAGCCTGAAGGATTTCTGCCATGTGATTAAGAAGCTAATGGTTAGCTTCTACTAGTCCAAATGCACTCCGCTCTGTGCTGGACACTTAACCAACAGCTTTTCCTGTCACAAGCTAAGATGAGTGAGTCAATTAATGTTAATTTACAGTGTGGCATGCAGTTAACTGGCCTTTTAAAACAGTTTTACCCCATGCATCTTCAGTTGGTGGCTAATGCAGGAAATAGGAGTAGAAGACTGTTTTCATGTTCAGTCTGCACTAAGAGTGATCATATAACAACAAACCCTGGGTTCTCTGTTAACTTGGCCTTGAAAACACATTTTATAGACAATGAAGACGTTAGAAGACAGCATCACGGGGGTTACGAGAAACAACAGGAGCGTTAAAATGTAACCCTAACCCTCACACCCTTAAAGTGTGGTGAGAAGAGAGAGAGAGAGAGAGAGAGAGAGAGAGGGCAGAATTGAGAAACAAACAGAAAAGCTTTAAAAAAGAAAACATTTTGTGAATAATAAAAATAGCTGCTTGGCGTTTAATCAATGCTTGATTAATATTAATTAGTTTAGCACTGGCAGAAGGCGGGGCCAACCCATCACTTCCTGCTGAGATTGATAGGAGAGAGGGCATCGAGGGCGTGCTAGCAACACGCACTCCGTGGCACGCACGCGCGCGCGCACACACGCACACACACACACACACACACACACACACACACAAACACACACACACACACACACACACACACACACACACACACACACACACACACACACACACACACACACACACACACACACACACACACACACACACACACACACACACACACACACACACACACACACACACACACACACACACACACACACACACACACACACACACACACACACACACACACACACACACACACACACACACACACACACACACACACACACACACACACACACCCTTTGTGCTGACATTGTATGAACTTTCAAGACCTCGGCTTGTGAAGCCTTCTGCATGTTAACCCCATGAACACACGCTAAACCAGAGCTGGTGCTGGCTCCTGGAGCGGAGCTCTAATTTCATCTTTCTGGGATCCGGTCTTATAAATATCAGATCCATTTTTATCAGGTTTCTATTGTGCATGACAAGCATAACTGAAAATTCTCCACGATTAACGAACGCCAGCGTCATTCAGCTTCATGCCTGCACACAGAAGCAGCATGATTAAGGGTCGAACTACAACGATGCCAGGTGCTCTCTCACACTTTGACTGTACAAGATTTATCTTTGTTCAAGGAGCTTATGTTCCTGTTTGATACAACAGTTTGATCTGAACCCGCTTTATTTCTCAGCGCTTTTCACAACCTCATATTTTTTAAACTTTCATTTTCTTTCACCTTGCTTTGTGTCACCTCTTTTTCCCTCGAATGCCTATAAAGGCCAAGCTGCGATCTTGGAAATTGACAGACAAGGTTGCCTGTGCTAGTGCGACAAGCTCTTGTGACCTTGGTGGGCAGTGACAGATAGTATTTGAAGATTTAGAGTTTTTTTTACTTCTCAACTCTCTTGGGGTTGTATTTATTAGAGCATTTTTTACTGGGAGGGCACTACTTTTATAGCTTATAGGCTTCACACTGATACAAAGAGACAGATGGAGAGCCAGAACAAGCTGAGACTGTTATGTGGTGAGGAGAGAGGCAATGACACAGCTGCAAAGACATGGCAAACAAACCTATACATAAATAAAGATTGTACTTGGACAGGTGTAGAAAATAAAGAGCAGGTCGTAGGTTGCTGGCGGAGATTCTTGAGTTATAATGATGTTCAAACCTCGTAGAAAGGTATGTCTATAAAACCCAGAATGCTCCATGGAATATGATTTGTTCAAAATACAATTATGACAGCACATTAGAGGTTGCATGTAGACAGAACTGTGATTTTTAGTTGCATTTACGTAAATGTGACGTACCCTACGGGTCGGTGTGTTTGTGGGGGAACTTGTTTTTTCTCTTCCAGCTCGTCCACTCCACTAACACCACTGCCGCTGAAGACCCGGAAGAATATCTGGTGCCTGTTCCCTTCCTGTCAGGATAGTCATGGTTGCTAAGCAACGGACTCAAATTCTGGATGAAACTCATACCTTTCTGTACCACAGCTGCCGATAATTTGGAATAATTAAAATCTTCAGAGCTAAAAGGGATGCTTCAACTTAGCCTAGCCACGGTAGCTCGTTGTGTTATAACTTACTGTTTGAAACTACCTTTAGATAAGTGGTGGTAGCTTCCATGTCACAATTTTAGTATTTGTCACAATTAGAGTTTTGTGACGAGTGAAGCCTTTATTGGAATTGTAGTGGTTGACTACCTAGAACAGACCCGAGAGTCTATTGTGGGATATTTGTTTACCTAACCTCACCGAGTTTGGGTACGTCCCATAGAGGTGCTTTATGCATTTATCTTTTCAAACTACCGGTAGTTGCCTGTTCCTTTTGCCCAGTTAAATCTCTTGTTTTGTGTTCCCCAAAAGAGGAATCTGTTAGATTCCCCGCCTTTTGAGAGGGTTGTTTTATTGTGGAATTAAAATAAATAAATAAATAAAATAAAATAAAAATGATACATGCAACTTTAAAACTGGTTACTGACACATCTTTTGCACCACGAACCCAACATCCTTAAGATGGGTTTTAAAAGTAAATATTTATTAAAATTACTGTTAATCCTAGGGCTGGAGATAAGCACCACGGCTAGCTCCAGTTGCTTCAGCGTTTTGCAACCATCAGTGCAGCGCGTTGCACAACTTTCGCTCCAGCTCCCTACATATTCAGCACCCTGGACAGCGGCCTGCCCAGGCAGTGGCCCTTACCTTCTCCCTCCTGGATTTGGTTGGCACAGCTAACATGAAATACCCTGATGAAGGCTCGGGTATTACTCCCCTTAAAAGCTAGGACTCCTTGTTCACCGAGGGTTCAGATCTGTGCTGGTAAGTAACATGTTTGATATGTTCCTGCTCAGACACACCTGATGCTACCTGTCAAATTATTTCTGCAGGAGCTGCTAATCACATCTGCAGTGTTCGAGCAGCAAAACATCTAAAATTGGCAGTCATGATGCTAGCATACCCCACAAATGCTACAACAGACTAAAATAATAGCCTGACAGAGTAATGTTGAACACTACACTGAAATGCAATACATGAACTGATAAATGACCCGCACTTGTATAGCTCCTCTCAGAGTAAGGACTCAAAAGCACTTTACACTACAGTGTATCATTCATCCATTCACACACACACATTCACACACTGATGGTGATGAGCTACGATGTAGCCACAGCTGCCCTGGGGCGCACTGACAGAGGCGAGGCTGCCGAGCACAGGCACCACCGGTCCCTCCGACCACCACCAGCTGGCAAGGTGGGTTAAGTGTCTTGCCCAAGGACACAACAGCAGAATTCTCTGTCCGGAGCCAGGATCGAACCTGCAACCTTCCGATTACTGGACAACCCGCTCTACCTGTTGAGCTACTGCTGCCCCAAAAGATAAACCCTTTTTCGGTCCCCTCCTTTCTCATCTACAGTAAGCTTGAATTTCATAGACAGGCCTTAAGTCAATACAAGTCTAGTTAGAATTCAAGCTAGGTATGTTTATGTTTATGTTTATGTTTATGTATTTAGCAGACGCGTTTGTCCAAAGCGACTTACAATTGATAATCGGCATGTTGCCCTTGAGGCTAACAACAATAACAACCAATTTCCAGTCAGTTGTAGGTGGCAGTGAGGCAGTATGATGAATCGTGGAGAGGAGGGAACAAGGAGAGGACAGTAGAGAGGGGGGACGGGTGCAGGGAGGGTGCTAGTTTAGAAGATGCTCTCTGAAGAGCAGGGTCTTCAGGAGTTTCTTGAAAATTGAAAAGGAAGCCCCTGTTCTGGTAGTGCTTGGAAGGTCATTCCACATTTGTGGAACGATGCATGAGAAGAGTCTGGATTGTCCTGAGCGTGGTGTAGGCACTGCTAGCCGACCATCCTGTGATGACCGGAGCGGCCGGGCCGAGACGTAAGCCTTTGCAAGAGGATTCAGGTAGATGGGAGCCGTACCGTCTTGGACTTTGTATGCTAGTGTTAGCAGTTTGAATTTGATGCGTGCTGCTAGCGGTAGCCAGTGGAGCTCAATGAACAGAGGGGTGACGTGTGCTGTTTTTGGCTGGTTGAAGACCAGACGTACCGCTGCGTTCTGGACCATTTGAAGAGGTCTCCCAGTACAGCCTGGATGACCAGTTAGAAGGGCGTTGCAGTAATGGAGGCGGGAGATGACAGTAGATTGCACCAGGAGCTGGGTGGCATGTTGTGTTAGGTATGGTCTGATTTTTCGTATGTTATACAGCACAAAGTGGCATGAACGAGCAACAGAGGCAACATGATGTTTAAAGGTCAGGTGTTCATCAATCACAACACCCAGAACTGCCTTTGAAGGAGCCAGAGATAGGAAGTCATTTTGGATTGAGATATTGTGTATGGATGGTTTTGCTGGGATGACAAGTGGTTCAGTTTTAGAGAGGTTGAGTTGGAGATGGTGGGATTTTATCCATTTTGATATGTCAGAGAGACAGTTTGATATTCGTGCAGAGACAGTGTGGTCGTCCGGTGGAAATGACAGATAGAGCTGGGTGTTGTCTGTAGAGCTGAAACGATTCCTCGAGTACCTCGAATAGTTCGAGTACAAAAAATCCTCGAGTCAAATTCTCTGCCTCGAGGATTCGTTTAATTCATATTTAATTAATTCATGGCTTTGCAATCGCCCGGGGTCATGTTTCACCCGGACCAAAATAAGTGACGCACATGCCCACTGGACTGAATGCACACGCGAGTAGCGAATATAACTTAACTTTCTCTTAAGCCATGGCGGACAACGTGGACCCCGGTGGAGTGCGAAAAAGACAGAAAATGTCAAGATGTGGAACCATTTTTCACGTCGTTAGGCGGAAAACGTAGTCCAGTGTAAATACTGTAAAATGGATTTAGCCTACCACAACACCACATCCTCCGTGCTGCAGCACCTGTAAATGTCACTTCTGCAAGCAGACTCGGAGCCTCTACAAGATAATGCTTTTTAGCCTGTTTTTCTATATATTCTGCGGACACTGAGACTTTTTCGTTTGTAGCGCTCAGTTTCAGCTCACACCGTACGTCTGGTAGCAACACGTCGGACTTAAAATGTGCTAAAAAATAGCATTTTTTACACAACACGTCGGACTTTTTATTGTGTTATTGATGTCTGTTGTCCCTCGGGGTTTCTGCAAGAGGACACGTGTATTTATGAGTGGCGGAGGAAAACGAAAGAAAGTAAATAAATGTTGTGTGATCAGTATAATTTGACAAAACCACAGCAAACATGCTTTTGGCAATCCTTGTTAGTGTGAGAAAAAAAAGCGTGGAAATTAAAACGAACGTGTGTTAATAGGGAAACAGTCGGCGAGCTGTTTGCGCCGTGAGCGGTTCTGGTTCTGTTTGGGCCGCAGCCGCTCGCAGCGTTATCCTCTTAGTTTCTGTCTGGCTTGCAGGCTAGCAGATTCTCACACGAGGGGAAAATCGGCTCAGGTTGTTTACTTATTTTTTGCACAGGCATTTGTTTACTGTGAAGTAAAGTTGAAGTGCTGAAGTTATGCAAACTAATTTTGAATAAAACTTGAAGAATAACTGGCAATTGCTTGCTCATTTTAAGAGGTCTTTCATAATTATAACATGCTATTTGATATCAAATCACTTTTATTGTCACGTCACATGTGCAGGTACACTGGTACAGTACATGCGAGTGAAATTCTTGTGTGCGAGCTTCACAGCAACAGTTGTGCAAAAATACAGTAATGTAAAAACAAGTAAAATATAAAAATGGCTAATCTAAGTATACAAATGAATAAAGTAAACAATAAGATAAGAGATATCAAATGTACAGAGGTTGGTATGTGCAAAACAGTGGCATTAATGTACAGTATGGAGCATGTAATGTTGGAACTTGGTGGAGCTCGCGACGAGGCAGCCATACTCGGCGCCATCTTGGCTCATCAATATATGATATAAAGGTTTACAAACACAAAAAGGTAATTTATTAGAGTACTCGATTAATCGAAAAAAAGATTCGATAGAGTACTCGATTACAAAATTATTCGATAGCTGCAGCCCTAGTCGTCTGCATAGCAGTGGTAGGAGAAGCCATGTGATCGAATGATCTCACCCAGTGAGGTGGTGTAATTGGCAAAGAGAAGAGGTCCTAGTACAGAGCCCTGGGGGACTCCTGTGGCAAGATGGTGCACGGTACAGGATGTCCAAGCCAAGATACATTGAATGATCGTCCTGTGAGGTACGATTCAAACCAGGCCTGTGCTTGCTCTGTGATGCCCATGCTAGAGAGTGTGGACAAAAGGAAGCCATGGTTGACAGTGTCAAATGCTGCCGATGGGTCGAGCAGGATAAGCACTGAGGATCTGCCAGTCGCTCTAGCTTCTTTCAAGGATTCAGTCACTGCTAACGGAGCAGTTTCAGTGGAGTGGCCCTTTTTGAACCCAGATTGGTAAGGGTCAAGCAGACAGTTTTGTGAGAAGTATTCTGTGATCTGCTTGAAAGCCACCATGGTATGTGTGCTAAGTGGACAGAGGCATTGGCCTCACCCCATCGTACATGCTGGGAACCCGTGTTTTGAAGAACTATGAACTATTTCATTTTTGGAACAGCGAACTTTGTACTTTTTAATGGTAAACAAAAAAATAAAATAAACAGTTTGTTTAAAAAACTAACTCTCCCAACACAGTTTCGTCTTGTGGTTACTGGTCAATGCTCTAGGCTCACTCAAATGTTTCGTTTCAATATAGAGGCCAGGGGAGAGACTTAGGGGAAAGATTAATGATAAAAAAGATGATCTACTTCATTTTTCATAGAGCAGAGTCAGATAGTCACACTGAAGCTTTAGTAAAGCGTCAGCTGTGAAACTAATTGGTAAGTGTGTGTTTGTAATGAGTTTTAAAGTTTTAGCACAGGAAATATTCTTAATCAACTCATTTTCAGCTGTGATTAAAAGAGAAGACAGGAAAAAGTATGAATGTTTCCTGACATGGGCAAAGGTGTGTGTGTGTGTGTGTGTGTGTGTGTGTGTGTGTGTGTGTGTGTGTGTGTGTGTGTGTGTGTGTTTTCAGTCTGCAGGAAATGAGAAGGTGGGTGAACATGTCTAGTCCAATGAAAGCTAGTATTGCTCAGTGTACCACCATTTTTTAAGCCAACTAATAGCAGACTGCTGGCCTATAAATCACAGGAACAGAGATAAAAATGAAACCATCAGCATGATGGAGAGGAGAGCGCCGTGCCAGGACATCAGTTTAATATTGTTGCAGGTGTGGGAGGTACGGGACAAATCCTGCGTTTATAGGTGTGTGTGAATGTAGATTTGTCTCGTGTGTGATTTTCAGTGTGTGTGTGTGTGTCTTTGTGTTTTTGTGAAGACAGATAAACCTGGAACAACCAGCCCTGATGCCGCTTACTGCTGTTGGTTGTTTGGTTTCTTTTTCCAAGAAACTGATTCTCACCAGAGTTTCATCTAGGGCCGCACCATGTTAGGAAAACCTGTGACATGCGATAACAGTGATTCATATTGAGATGACGATATTACTTGCGATGAATAAACTTCACTCAGGAACAAAAATAAATCAAAAACAAAAATAAAAAATGACTAAGAAATCATAAAAATGAGAAAAGCTAAAGCTGTGCAGAAAGGGAAAAAGAAAATGAAGAAAAGGCCGTCAGTGGATCCCGGGAAAAGCAGAGTCAGCAGAACTAAGCTAACTCAGGTGTCTGCTAACCATCAAATGTGAGTGCGATCCACCTCGGGGGCGGGCCTCTAGCCTATGAGAACCCACCCGATTGGCCAAATAGGCGAAGATCTCCATTTGAGTTGTTAAAGAAGCACCATGCTTCTGTTTGTTATGTGTAGCAAACATCTGAGCTGACCATTCATGACGATATTTATCTGTTCTTTGCGATATGCATATTGCGCATGCTGATATCGCGTTAACAGTATATCTGTGATACATATGGTGCAGCTCTAGTTTCATCAGTTTATTTTTCCTCAGTGGGATTGATGCGTTTTAGAAACGATAACCAGCAAATGCAGCAAAATACCAAATGATGCACGAGTAGGGAAGGGAAGAGTTGTTCACGTCTGGATCCTGGTGGGGCTTTTGTTTGAAACTCTCTAAACAGCAACAAAGGTTTGTTTATTTATGCTTCTGAATATGTTCACATATAGATTTTATTATCAGGCCAGATCATGAAGGCAACATAAAGCTCAAGTCGAGATTAAGGAGGTTTTCTATTTCTGCACATTAGAGATCCTCAGATGAGAGAGTCTTTGCCGATACGGACACCGCCTGTTTGGTTTCATTTTACACCCAAACGATTCCCACCTTATTTACATGATTCAAAATGTCTAACATGAACAGTGAACAGATTTTCTGAGCCTGAATCAGTTTTTGAACTCTGAATTTAACCAATTCTTGCAATATTTCAGCCTAGAATCGTACCTGCAGTGGTCAGAGACGTATCATTTATTTTAAACCATTTTTAAAATAACATAGTTGTAGCAAACACCATGAATGGGACTTTTATTCGCCACTACTTCCTGAACTGAACACAAATATTGGCGTGGACAAAAACAGCAATCAATCCCACCTATAATCCCCGGATTTCCAGCTCCTGGTCTGCTGCCAAAACAAAAACACTAAACTGACTGATAATAACAAATAAATAAATAAATAAAAGACAATTGCACTTTTCTTTTTACATTTCTAACGGGAGGAAACAAGATTTTTGTATGAGCCGATTTCAAAAAGAAGAAAGCTGGCTCACCTGTCACCACTCAAGTAATCAATCGTCCTGAAATAACCGTGAAGTCCTGCCATAACCACATAACTCTGTTCCACCTCGCAGGTGGTCTCAGATTCATGCCTCTGATGCCTGCTACCTTCTGGAAGTCTGTTCTTGTTTCAAACTCCTGAGCAAAGACAAAATTATCTTCTCAAATCGACAAAAGAACCGTGTTTATTTTGTTTTCTTAACTAAAAAAAAGAAAAACTGAAAAAGCCGACGTGATGAACTGAAAGATAAAAGAGGAAGTTTTAGCTAATTTAACTTAATCACATCTGATTCAACAAAATAGTGATTACTCTCATTTAAAAACGTGTCTACAGTCAGATTAGAAAATAATTTAGTGATTTTTCTCTAATTTCCCTCTGGGATTAATAAAGAATTATTGAATTTGAATTTAGGGGTAAAACAATCAAAGTTGTGAGATATTAGGAGTTTACAGTCTGTAAATGTTTAATTTCACTGAAATTGTACTGATGCTCGGCAGCAAGAAGACAAACTAACCGCGTTTAGGGAACAGACAAGGGCACGGCAAGAAAGAGGTGATTAAATGATGATGCAGCCCCGGATCGTTTCACTGCTGAACAAAAACACATTCGACATTTCTGGCATTCCCTTGAGCTCTGCACATTTGGAAAACTCACATTTGGGAAATAGATCAGATTCACATGAAGATCTACGCGTTTACACATACCCCAAAACTTTAACTGTCTAAAATGCTGCAAGAACACAAAACAGCAAACCCGTGTTGGCCTCAGAATGACTTAGAAAAGACAGTTTTTAGAAACGTAAAGCGTCCAAGGAATTCAAACACCAGACGCACGAGCGCGCTGGTCGGTGCGTCGTTCTCTACAGGGGCAGAGACGAGATTACTGGTGAAGGGGGTTGATGCAGACAGAGGTTTAACACACACACACACACACACACACACACACACACACACACACACACACACACACACACACACACACACACACACACACACACAATAAATAAGCAAATAAACAATTAGTCTGAAAGTTTAGAGCTCCAAAGTTTTTCGTGAATTGACGTTTTTCTCTCAGTAATGAGACATTTGTCTCAGATTTATACAAATGCAAGGACTACTTTTTCCCCAGTTGCTGTTAACAGGAAGACAAAACCCCTCTCTTCCCAAGTGAAAGGAAATTATTTTGATGTCAGAGACAAAAACCTCAATAGAGCCACCTCTTCAGGTCCAGATTCAGCGGTCCACGCCCGCCTGACGGACAAGTGACTCACTTCTGAAGGGTAATATTTGATTGTATGCACACAAATAATATTGCAGACCAGCGATAGCCAATAATGTGTGTATGTATGTTTGTGTGTACTTAAATCATGCCATTCTTACTTATCGATGCATTGCTAGCATCTCTGCAACAGGAACCATCAGCTGAACAACAAACAGCAGCTTGAAACAATCTCAGCAGCTCAGCCAAACAAATGTAACCCAAGGCACATCAAAATAAAAACACAGCAAAAAACACGTCTTTCACAAACAAGCACCGATGTAAACAAAACAGCAACAAACATTTTGGGCCACATGTTTCCTGTCAGTGTCTCCGCCCATCAGCTCTCCTACAGCAGCAAAGTCCTCTCGCTCTGAAACAGCATTCACACGTTCATCAGCTTACCTGCTGCCTCACTGCTTTGTTTTCAGCCCAGAGGGTATAACAGCAGCTCGCTCCCTTTGGCCTGCTGCTCATACAAGTTCAGGGCTGCCCTTCACCTTTTATGTTCCCTGTGCTACAAGGTGATGGCCCTATGGTTCCTAGTGGGTTTCTTCCATGATTCAGCCAAGATCCTCCACTCAGCCTTCTCCTAAGTCCACGAGAGAATTACTAGTTTTAAAGATTTTATACATGAATTCATTGCTCACGTCTGCCTAGTCATGCTCTCATGTTTTGTGCTCCTGACAACCGTTAGGAAGACAAACGCAGCTCCCCCTGGAGCCGTCTGAGCATTACAGAGCCACAATCCTCCACAACATCAGGCCAACTTACAAAGCCTTGGCTCCGCCCACTGAGCCCAACAACAGTTGTGTTACCTGTTACCTAAAGGTGTGACGTACTGGGCACCAACACAACACCAGTTGAAGGTGCATATCGCGTGGGAAGCCAAGATCACGAATGTTTCAGTTGTTTGCATTTTGTTTCTGTAATAAACCAACGGAGCTTTATTTAAAGCTTGAAGGACGTTTTCTGTGTGAGTCCCGGTTGTTTTCTACATAACCGAGTTCTCAAACATCCTGTAAGAGTTCACATTTGTTAATCCAGTTGAAGTCTGTGACCACTGCGACTGTTTGCTGGTCGTGGGAAGCTACCAGAACACGGTGACCTTATTAAATATGATGCTACCTCCTGTCTAGATGCTGTTAGTGAAGCTGCTGCTTAGCTCATGTTGGGTTGAGTTCCCAGGATGAACACCTTTTGTGATCCAAAAACCAGAAACCTCCAGTTGCCTTCATTCTAACTCTTGTGGATGACCGAGAGCCTTCACCAGCACCGTCTGGAGTTTAGACACAGTAGAGACCCACTTGGCAGCGCTAAAATAATGCAAAAGGTGAGTTTTGCATTTGAATGATTTCACTCATTTAGAGACACTTTATCAAAGTATTTCCAAACCTTAATAAAAACCTGATTCTCTGTTAAACCCACTAGAGATTAAATGTAAAGGTTTCAGTAAAACAAATCAGGAAACTATCCAAAGAAACCCAATCCTGGGGTGTCTGTTTGACCTCTCTCTGTTTCACAATCAAACACTCCGGCCTCCCGACACCAGACACACTCATACATGCATCACACACTTTCCAGTGGGCGCACTCTCCGTTCCTCTGTGGTACATCCTAAAATTCCCACACTTACTGGACTGCATTCTCATCTGTAGAGAGAGATTTTTCATCAAACACCCCACATCTTTTACTTTCATACCCTCTCTCACACACACACACACACACACACACACACACACACACACACACACACACACACACACACACACACAGGGCCTTGGCATGCACAGCAGCAGCTATTTTTCTTGTTAATGTAGCATGTCGAATTTGCAGGGCGATGGCGTGCAAATGAAAGGCTGCACGTCTCACTCGCTTGGCAATATGTGTTTGATAAGAGCCGTAAATCAACTAGTGTAGCAGAGCAGCGCCTGCAGGGCCCGACCAAACACATGTTAATGGAGAGAAGCTCTGTAAGTTGTAGAGGAGTGCTGTGCAGGCATGAAGGGCTGGAGACGGGATGAACAAGGCAGACTGCTGGCATGAGAGAAAGGTAATCAACAAATAATAATAATAATAATACAAATAAAAATACAGCAAGAAAAACACATGTTGAAAAGTTTATGGGTGTAAATATATACATTTATTATTGAAATGATCATTTAATTTGAGTAAAACATTCCTAACATAAGATTAGGAAGAGCAGAGTAAACATTTATCATTTTAAATTGAAGTTTATTTAACTTGAAGTAAACTGAACTCCAGGAGCCGGACAGGAAATAAGACCCGGGACAGCGAGCGGCGCTCAGCTAATTTCAAACATTTCTGATAATCTGGTTGTTGTGGGAGCAGATTACCGAAGATTTCCAGCACACAAACCACAGTCCGGACTGCGTTTAATGTGAAGGGAACTTTATTCCACGACGTAACCAAGTAGCTTCAATTTGAAAACTCACAGCTGTTTATTCTGGCTGTGTTGGCTTCAGGGACAGTGAGCTTTAGCCGTAGCTTGTCTGGGAGGGAGGGAATCGTATGTGTGTGATGGAAAAGAGCAGGCCGGATCTGAAGTGGGCTGATGCTCTTTCAGAATACAAGGTGTGTGTGTGTGTGTGCGTGTGTGTGTGTGTGTGTGTGTGTGTGTACATTCTCTACAAGCATAGAAATAAAGGAGACTGTGTGTTTGCCCTAATGGGCAGAAGCACCACGGGTCTTTCTGACAAGGTGAAGGTAATGCAGTCATCACTGCTCCATAAAAAACTACATTACAACCAAACTCAGATAGTGTGGTCACAACACACACACACACACACACACACACACACACACACACACACACACACACACACACACACACACACACACACACACACACACACAATCAAAGCCATGTACTCAGAAAGCAACACAGGTGATTCCCATTTTTAATGTATTCCTAATTTCATCCCCAACAAGCAACAACTCTTGGTCCTCATAAGAAGAGAAGACAGCACACCATCATGGATGCATCCGGACATCGTCATCATGGCGATGGAGGAAAATGAGGTGATATTTGGAGAAATGGCCTCAGAGGCTGTTTGGGACCCGTGTTACTCATGAAGAGTAGTAAGAGGGGTGCAGAGGCTCTCGATTCCTCCCATGATTGTTCTCAGCGGAGGGTAAAATGGATTTCAGCGCAGGATCCGGCAGTGCTAGAGCGTTTAAGAGAGAACTGGCTCACGATTCTCAAACTGAAACAGAAAGGCACCAATCAGACAAATGCATAGAAAATGTAGATTAAATAGTGATTTAATGCTACAACTGGCTTTGAAACACAGCCAACCACGAGAAAAACATCTTAAAACGGATCTCAAAGCTGCAGGCATGTCATTAGCTATTGTTCCAGTTCCAAATGTTCCCTTTATTCCTCCTAGTTTGAACTAAATTACCTTTATTTATCTATGAAGTAGCCTAAATGTTTGGATGCATGCCTGGACTGTTTGTTATCATCATCGCCAAGAGAAGGGCTTCTCTAACAGGGAACGGCTGGCAGTGAATGAGTTAAGGTGGGCGTGACGTGTTTTGACCTCCCGGTACCGGTCCGTAACCTGGCAACGGCATTCTGGACCGTCTGAAGTTTTGCTATGGAGGCCTGCTTGATGCCTGCATGGAGCGAGTTGCAATAGTCCAGCCTGGTGGTGACGAGGGCGAGTGACCATTTCCAAATGTTTCTGTGAACCAAACTGCTGAATCCTGGCGATTCTCCCGAGATGGAACCAGCAGGCTCTGACTTCACATCCAACTTCACCCCCAGACTGGTGACCACCGCCTTCTCAAACGGCGCTAACGAAGGGGAGTCGACCCCTTGGGCACCTTCATCCAGCCGAACAGGACAGTTTCAGTTTTACTCTGGAAAATTCATACAACCTGTGAAAATGAAATAAATGTATGTGCTGTTTTATTTATGAAATCATATATTTGCCTAGAGTACAATAAACTACAAGGTTAAAAAAAGCTGTAAATCTGCAGGAAATAAAAGTTTTTTCTGTTTCTGTTTAGAAAAAGACGCCGAGAACCTCTCTGAAGATAAAGGGAACAAATGCACTGATGTGTACTGGTTTGCAGTGTTATCGTCGTCTAGTGCAGTCGCTTATTTTCTGCTGTCTTGTTCATGGCCATTTGCAGGAAATTGTTCTGTTTATTGCCTCTCACCAAAGAGCACTTACAGAAAGAGAGGCTGCTGGTTTAGCAGTGACACAGAGACACATGTACAGTGTGGTACAGTCAGGGTTCTCATTTGCTTCAAACAATCATCTCTGACTTTCTTTATGATCGGGCCAATTCACCGCTGGCAGTTTGACTGCTTTTAAACCAGAAGGGTCATATCGGGGACAGCTGTGGACAAGATCACAGGTTCTTCTGCAGCTTGGCCCACAGCCGAGACCAACAGAACATCTACAACACGAGAGCATCAATACGCCCATTTCCACCAGCGGAGCTTCACGGTTAGCATGTGTCTATTTCACTGGGCCGGCCCGATAGGACCACTTTCCGTGCCGTTTCAGGGACCAACCAAGAACCTGAAAGTGAGGCACGTATGAGAAGTGACCTGCGCCTGTATAGGCCAGTGCGTTTGTGAGTCAGAGGGCACAGACGCTGACGAATGCTGTGAGTCGACCAGCACTCGTAAGAGTGAGAGGAAGAGAGGCAACCGAAGCTGAATGTCTGCAAAGAGAATTTTATAAAGACACCATCTTTAAACTCCTGACACATAAAAATGCATGAGAGATCTTCGACCCCCGCCACACGCACACACACACACACACACACACACACAACAGCATAATTCACAATGCTGTGTGCTCTCCTACAGAGCTCCATGAAAAACTGCTTCCTTTGGTCTCTGTAGGCCACATTTAATGTCAAGCCTTCGCTCTCCCAGTCCCCCAGACGGATAAAATCACACTGTACTTTTACAAAATCAAACTATTTTAAAGCCATTCATGTGTGTGCACGCCTTTTGGTGTCCGTCACCGCCAAAACAGTAAATTTGTTTGTTTGTTTTGTTTGTTTTAAGTACAAGAGTACAATGAAAGGTAAATAGGGGACGAGACTCTGAAAAGAAAGAACGTTGAATGAGAAAACAACAAGCTGCTGCTGCTTTGGTTAGGGGGTCTTTATTGGCCTCAATGAACCATTTAAACAATGACAATAGCAATAAAACCAAAAGACAGAACCTTTCACTGACACCCTCTTCTAGAACACCCAGCTGCCGTCTCTCTGCTGCGACGACACAAAAAGCAAAACTCCTTTTATTGAACTTAGCCAGTTTGTTAAAGTGGATGAAGTTATTGGAACAAACCCAAAACCAGTTCAGAAGACCCGTCTGTTTGCCTTTCTACGGGTTACTAGCTCAGCTTGTGCTCCGTTTCATCGTAGAACAAGTCAAACGTTTCTGGTTTAGTAAGTTGTTAGAATTTGTAAGGAACGTGGTTCTAGGATGTTCGGGTCACGGCCGAGTTAACCATCAACCCATTTTTTACTTGTTATGTATGAAACCTGATCGGTCGTTCTGAGTTGAACACACAGGCTAATAGTGGGAACGGTCTTCTACCCCTAACAGACCGAATAGAGGAGGAAACGCTCGGATCAGAAGAGCCGGTAGGGTCCATGTCACACGGAAAATTAGCTTTATAATGGGCCATTCCCATCTGTACCGGGTCGGCCCGGGCCGGGTAGCCCCAGTCGGCCCCAGCCTGGCCCGGTTGATTCCACACATCATTGCCTTAAGCCCATGTGGGCTGATTCTACCCACCAATCAGAGGCTTGCTCTAATGGAAGGTGTGAAGTTGCTGTCAGCAGTGGGTGTGTTGGCCCTGGTCGGCCTGAAGCAGACCCCCTCCAGAAGAGGGCTGAGAATGAGCCTTGGTTGGCTCGGAAAAATACCAGGCCACCCAGATATGTAAACAACCTACGCTACCCGGCCCGGGCCGACCCGGTACCGATGGGAATGGCCCAATAGACTCACCCATCTTGGCTCACAGCGGGAAGGCTGCTGTTGGTTTAGCGTCCAGGAGAAAGAAGATCCCGTCTTGGCTAGTAGAAGCTAACTGTTAGCATTAGCAACTGCACCACATGACAGAACTCCTTCAGGCTTCGGTTATTTGCGGAGATAAAACATCAACACTGCAAACCAAAAGGAGCGACTGGGAGAGTCGTGTTTCTGTTAGCCAATCAGAGGCAAGATGTCCAGCTATCAGGAAATAAGACTCCCGCCCCTTTCTGCTCACCTCTCCTCTCCTCTGCCTCCGCTCTAGTTCCTGAAACAGGAGCGCCGCAGCTTTGTTTTTCCACAGGGATCGGCTCACAAGTGTTGGTTTTTAGCAGAGACCGCTGCAGATGTGCTGAAAAAAGCGTGATCTTGGTCTTTAAAGCCTCCTTTATTAAAAACAGAAAAACTCTCGTCTCTGACAGAGAAGCTAACAAGTCACATCATTTTGGACACAAAGGAATAAAGTGTGAATTTACACGTTCTGAGGCGGTTTAACCATCGGTGACGTGAGATTACCAACGTCTGCAGCTAAACTGTCATTTGACTTGATCTGATTTTACTTATTTGATTAATTAGAACCATAAGGCATCTATTTAACTACATCCAGATGTTGCATAAAGAGCCACATTTGTGTCAGACAGCAGCCCTAACCATTCTCCATCGTCTCTGACATTTGCTGGAACCACACTGAGGCCAAGTGTTTCCTCCTCGGGACTCAGCAGTAAGCCGCCGACTGCAGTCCCTCACTGATCAGCCCTTCTCCAGAATTACATAAAAAATGAAGCAACCTCACAAAAAAGTCAGTCGCTGTTATAATCCAAAGAGTTGTGGAATTAGAACTTGGTTCAGGAAGTGGGCGGGGCTTTAAAACGTGATGGTTGTTTTCACAGCAGCCCATTTGAAATCCACGTGTTAACTTGGACTTGTTGGATTTTCTATTTGACGGCAGCAGACGAAATACAGTAAAGCGTCCAAAATATGCAACATGGTCACCCGTCTAGTACTTATTGCTTCAGTGAAGGCGGTCCAGCTCAGTCCTGCTTCTGCGTCCTCCTGTTTCCACACACAGCTTTTCAGATCCAACACTTTGAATCGTGGTTTTTGTGTTAGAAAAGAAAAAAAAGTATTTATTAATGAATCATTATAGACAGAGACAGATTGTGTGAGTACTAATTCAAATTCTGCACTAGTTTGTTTTTGGACGAGCCATCTGGTAAAACATCCCATCCTTTGGTTTGCTTTTCATGGAATGGACCTGTTGGACGTTGTGATGCATTAATGATGGCCTCCATTAGTTTGTCTCTTAAATCTCACTATTAGAGGTTCCTGTCCTGCACAAAGACAACAACCAGTCCAGTCATGTGGAACATCTTCAGTAAAATGACCAGTGAGTTCACATTGTGGTGGTACTTTAGATAGTACTTTGTACCCAGTCACAGTAAAATGTACAAAATCTCACCATGTTGCTCGTCAGTGACCTGTCATCTCATTCACAAGCACTTTGAAGCAAGTTTATTTATTTACTACATACAGTGTACTCTGAAACAATAACACATTTATAAATAAGTATTGCCATCCTAACCTTACAGTCCTGCGTTTTATTGTGGGTTTGTCGCGTCGGGTCACCTGAGCTTAGCGAAGGCGAGGCAGCGTCTGCCTTCTCCGCCGTCTTCTCTTTGTGCGTCGTTCACCGGTCGATCTCGACTCCTCCGCTCTTGGCTTTACTTTCTTCCTCACCCTCTCACCAAAATGACCGTATGAATAAATAGAGCGAGTATCTAGCGGGAGTATGCTCCTCAAATATGAATACATCTCTGAAATAAAAAGCTACATTTTAACATATTTCTAAATAAAAACTAATGGAAACGTATTTAGAAAAGATACAAACAAAAGAAAAATACACATTTGTTTTCAAAACGATGTTTCATGAACGCATGTTGTTGTTCGGTGCCCGCTTCGTTTACTCCATAATGTCCGTACTTCCTGGGAGTTTCCAGCTGTCTCGCTGCCTACGAGGTACTTTTTGTTTCAAATCATCCCTCGTATGAAGTTTCAGTCACAGACTTTAACATCAAAGCTCTTTTTCATGCGACACCTCTTGGTCATCGCTGCTTTTTGGATTCCTCCGTGTTACGCTGCATTGTCTGGTTCACGCGGCTCCAACTGCCGTCTAGTCAGAGGGCTTCGGGATTGGTTGTGAACACAGGGAAAGCAGTCATCGGCTGCATGTCCAGCAAACGAAGCCTGAAAACGGCTCGAGTGTCTCAGTTGTAATTGTGCAAGAGTAGAAACCTCTGAGATCAGAGGGACTTCATCTTCAAACTCTCAGGCGCTGCGGTTTGAAGAAACGACATGATGCCTGAATCCAGAGCTGAGGAATTCCCACGACTGACTGCAAAACGACGGGAATTCCTGTTGAATACTTGGGATATATACTTCTTTTACATTTCACATTATACTGGTGATTGACAGCAAAAGAAACTGGGTCATGTTTTAGATGAAGGATTGTTTCTGCAAGTAAAAGGAAACCCTTCAGTCAGCAGACGTGGAAGGTTTACAGCTTTAAAGGAGGTGAATAATTATTTAACAGCCAAAGTTAAGGCTGGCAATAAATAATAAATAAATAAAAACTTGTGAAGTCAATGAAAAAAGAAACAATTCTTCACATCTTCTTCAAGTGTATTAAAGGTTTGTCCAACAACGTACCCTGAATTTATCATGACTATGGTGTAATGTAATGTAATGTAATGTAACTCGTGTAACCGAGAGTGACCGGTACGGATTTTTACACTAAGATGTTCGATAAGCAACACAAGAGCAAACCCATTGTTGTTCGCTACTGTTACTCAGGTGTGAGCTAGTGGGGAGTTTATGCGTCCCATAGCTTTAGGGACACTAAACCCTGTATCATCCTTATTCGTCCAAAACCTCACCCCCGTTTCCTCTTCGACTCCCCGCGTGTTCCTCCCCCTGTCCCACCACTGACCCGCTGCAAAGGCATTACAGGTGAATCATACTCATCGTGCGTCCTCCCTCCTGCTTCCTCCGCTGCCCTTCGAGTCTCTTTCCCAGCAGTCACAGATTGTCTTGCAGCCTCTCCATATAGGTTCTGATTTCAGACTGACCCAGGTCCATGTCCTGGCACACCCACTTGATGTCATCCTCATTACTGTTGGGTACAAGGATGGAGGAGTTGGCGTAAGCGCCACACCCACCTGAATTATCATTGGGCAAAACAGTGGCAAAAGATGTGAATTTGACTCTTTTGCGTTTGGCAGCTGCGACCGCAGCTACGGTCGACGCTCGGGGAGAATTATTCAGGTGCTCCGTGTTACCGTTGGTGTCTTTGCCGCTTGTAGTGACTGCTGAAAGGCACTGATGAGGTTCTGGGACAGATCTCGGCAAGGTCTGCCCCTGGCTGATTCCCCGAAGTCCACCTGTGCCGCTACTGCCACCAATCGTGCCCATGCCTGTGCCCACACCCATCACCAAGGTGTTCCCAGCCCCATTCAGCAGGTATTTGTTCTCCTCGTACCCTCCCTCATTTCGATCGATGATGGTGGTGCACTCGTCTGGCAGCCCGCCTTGGCATTGGTCAGCGTGGTCTGCTAACAGGTCAGCCTCATGGCCGAGCCACACCCAGTCATGGGCGTGGTTCATGTTGCCACCTGCCTCTAGCACAGGCACCTGCTTGTGACGGTATCTGCAGAGCAAACATCGAACAAACGGATATTAGTGGGCTTCATGTTAACCAGAAGGACAAGCCAATTCATTACCAATCTGCTACTGGTGAGCACGCATCACGCCTTTCAAGAATTAAGATCCAGCAGTCACAGCGCAGCTAGAACATTTTATATTTCATGATTTCAGTTTGCAAAAAGCACCGGAGTTCATCTACTGGAATAAAGAACTGAACTCAGCAGGTTCATCTGGAATGTTTGCTTTGTGAAGCGTCTTTAGATGACTCTGGACGGGACTCTGAGCCAGATAAACAACCCGAGTTTAAATTAATTGAAGAAGACAATGACACATTGTCCTGAGACCAGTGGCTAGTATTAAAAACTTTGTATTCTGTGAAGCATGGTGATGCTGCATCCTTGTGTCAGCCTGTTATGAGTCTGTCCCTGATGTACAGCATGCTAACCCTAACCCTAACCCATACTGACAAGGTGTGCAGGATATCTTCTGTCATTTTCGTGTTTCATGTTTATTCGCTTAGCAGACGCTTTTTATCCAAAGCGACTTACAATTTATAACCTATAGGGCATGTTGTGATTTTCTAAACAGAAAAAGAGAGGGGCACCTTTCAGTGTTTTGTTTAAAAACAAGCTTGTAAAATCTTTCTTCTGTATGGTTTAATCACAAGGAAACTATTAAAATACACGTTAATCTAAATAAATGGAACGTTAACAAGTGCGATATTTCATTATCTTTTAAAATTAAAGTCCCATAGTCGTCATCACACCCTGGTGAAAGGACCTCTCTGCATTTGACCCATCCCCTTAGGGAGTGGCTGTAGCAGCGGCGGCTGCAGCGGCGGCGGCTGCAGCGGCGGCTGCAGCGGTGGCTGCAGCGGCGGCTGTAGCGGCGGCTGTGCTCGGGAACTATTTGGAATATAAAGCAGGGAGGAATCGAGCCCCATTTTTAAAGTATTTGGTATGACCTAACTGGGATTTGAACCCCGATCTCCCAGTCCCAGGGCGGACACTACCACTAGGCCACTGAGAAATTATCTCTGTCTGGCCCCAAAACAAGTTCTTATCTGAATCTGGTGCCCTTGAGCCTGTGAGGCTGAAGCAAATACTCCCCCTCAGAAGAAATGTGGAATGCTGTCGTCGCCATGGCAACTCTGTCTCCCTATCCCAACCTGGGAGGGACTGCGACCGGGGAAGGCCGCTGAATTGTTCCAGGAGTCACTGTGCTCTCTAAATCCTACGACCTCCCCCGCCCCCGTCCAGACTGAGGTGACGAGCGCCGCTTATCATGGCTGCATGCACTGAAGTGCGGAGAGTCCCCAATCCTACCCCCCCACCCAGCGGACACTTGTGTTGTGATGTCTGAAGTCTGTTGCATTTCTGTCTGAGGTGTTTTTTGCAGAGCAAAGCTGCCCTCCCTGTGGAGGGTAACTCTGAAGTGCCTTTTTTCCTCCACCTGAACCAATCCTCATGTGACCCTCTGACCTCTATTAAGGTAGAGCGACTCGGGTTGTGAATGACCACAGTCACCAGTTCTTGTCACGTGTCTATGTATGTATGTCTGATCTCAGACTTGTGAGTCCTGAAACTCTAATTTCCCTCTGGGATTAATAACGTATCTTTGAGAAGGTGAGCTTTTAGGGTTGATGTTGAGGTTAAATGTGATGCTTTAGCTCTGCTTTTTCACCTGAAAGCAAAGCTGACACAGTTGATGAGGAAGACCAGAATTGCCAGGCAGAATACTCCCAGAAGGGCATACATCCCAATCTCCAGGTCTGACAGGCCTCGTGTGGCCTGGGCCAGCTCTCCGTTCCCGCTTCCTGGCACCTCCACCTGTGCGGGGTGGCTGCTATGGTCCCCTTGCTGGTTGGGAGCGTTGCCCCTGCTGCTGCCGGCTCTTCCACCTGAAGCGCGGTTGGTTACTGTGCTTTTGGTTGTTGTGCTTACCTGATGAATGAGAAACATGTCAGAGTTTATGAATGTGCATAAATTACTTTTAACTTGAGGTAACAGGTAATATTTCAACCTGGATTAGATGTTATTAAACTCTGGAACTTCACCACAGAATGCTTTTAGACACATTTAAGTACAATTTTCTTTCACTGGTCTTCCAACCTTCCTCATGGCTCCTTCCTCTCGGTCCGCCGGGGCGCTGTTGGACTTCCGTTCGCCTCCATCTTTTGTCTTGTGCTCGGCTGTGCTGTTGTCCAGGCCTCCGCCATCCTCCAGTCCTCCCCTCTCTTCGCTGTTAGCTCCAAACTTAACAACCACGTTGCCAACTCCAGATGCCAGCACACTCTTTCTTTTGGACTTTTGGCAAGTCTCTGAGATGACCATCTCCACTCGAAAGAGCGGCCCCTGCCCGTCGCTTTCCGCTACAATAACAGGCCAGTGGTGATCCTGGTGGGTAAAGGTGAACACAAGTTTGCTTAGGCTTGTTTTTTATTTATTATAGAATATTACAAAATTAATATGATCATTGATGTTTCAACCTGATTGGTTACAGAGATAACGCTCTCATCCAATGAGACAGCAGAAAGGAGGAAGTCCCTGGGATCGTAGATGTCAAGAGGTGTCACTGAGCCATCGCTGTACTGGATCCATGCACTGACTGCAGCTTCCTGAGCGAGAAAAACAAACGATTGATGTTTTAGAGTTCACAGAGGTCATCCCTCTAAATGCAGAGTGCCCCTGGCTGAGAGTGAAACACGACACCGTCACCTCAGCCCCCGCTCCCACAGCTGCAACCTGCTGAGGTTTAGCTTTTCCCTAGACGGCAAAATAATTCATGCTTCTTGGTTTCATCGACCGAACGGCCTGATGAGTAAGTAGAATGTGAAAGAAGATGTGTGTAGGTTTTATTTTTTCACCAGGATATGTCTGGTCGTGTCTCGCTGCTCTCATTGCTTTTGTATCCAGATGCAGCGAACAGCTGTTTTCTGTCGAAGAAACGCTAAACTTACCAAAGTTTAAAGGTTTCTGGCAGACAAGCAACAAAAAGACCGATTTAGCAACCAGATGGTGTGGAAAGGGAGTCTTTTAACTTCTGTTCGCTTCATCAAAACTCTTAAGACTGTTTTTCATCAGCTGTTAGAAAAACCCTGGAAATTGTTAATTATATATTTCAGACTAAAAATAAATACGACATATTTACTGACTCAAAAACGCGGCAGATTTCAGGAGATGTTTTGTTTTTCAAGCTTGAAATTTCTGTCATTTGAATTTTTCTGAATAACCAAGCTAGAGGTTTATTGATGCTATAGGCCTGACAGCGCCGACCACAGTAGAAGTGCAATTATTACCATATGGTTGCTCTTGGAGCAGGATGTTAACAGACAACTCATTTATACATACATACTAGATTTATACATACATACTAGATTTATACATACATACTAGATTTATACATACATACTAGATTTATACATACATACTAGATTTATACATACATACTAGATTTATACATACATACTAGATTTATACATACATACTAGATTTATACATACATACTAGATTTATACATACATACTAGATTTATACATACATACTAGATTTATACATACATACTAGATTTATACATACATACTAGATTTGTACATACATACTAGATTTATACATACATACTAGATTTATACATACACGTTACACACCTGGTTTCTGCAGGTTTCAATTGTCAGCTCCTCGTACACGCCTCAAAATCCTTCTAGGATTTGGACTTAGCAGATATTTCAAATGTGATTTAAAGATTGCGGGGGATGGGTGGATTCTCTAAAACCTGCTGCTATAAACAGAGCTGTCAGAATCTATTCTGCTCAGAAGTGCTATAAAAATAAAGATGGACTGAATTTAATTAAATACACGGTTGACAAACATTATTTTGTGGTATTTGAACAGCTTTACACTCTTTCAAAATAAAAGTGTCATTTTTTGACACAATGAAAGAACGAAAAAAAGGAAAACAATCTTTTATAAAGCGCCTCTCAAGAAAAAACGTCAAAAGGCGACAAATAAAACTTCAAAATATCCATCCATCCATCCATCCAATCATCCATTCATCCATCATCCATCCATCCATCCATCCTCCATCCATCCATCCATCCATCCATTTTCATCTGCTTATCCGGAGTTGGGTCGTGGGGGCAGCAGCCTAAGTCGAGAGGCCCAGACTTCCCTCTCCCCAGCCACTTGGGCCAGCTCCTCCGGGGGAATCCCAAGGCGTTCCCTGGCCAGGTGAGAGACATAGTCCCTCCACCGTGTCCTGGGTCTACCTTTAGGTCTCCTCCCGGTTGGACGTGCCCGAAAAACCTCACCAAGGAGGTGTCCAGGAGGCATCCTGACCAGATGCCCGAGCCACCTCAACTAGCTCTTCTCGATGTGGAGGAGCAGCGGGTCTACTCCGAGCCCCTCCCGGATGACCAAGCTTCTCAACCTATCTCTAAAGCCGGGCGTACACTGTGCGACTTTTTCACTCGCAGCATTCAGCTTCAGCTCAAACTGTACGACTTCCTCGCAGAGCAGATCTCACGAGTCATGTGCTCACACTGCACGACCCAGTTCTCGCATGCGACCTGACTGCTCACACTGTACGTCTGGTAGCAACACGTCGGCCCTAAAAATGTGCTAAAAATAGCAGTTTTTACTCAACACGTCAGACTTTTTTGTCTTGCCTGTTGTCCTTCGGGAGTGCTGCAGGACACACAGGGATTTATGGGGGTTGGATGAGGAAAACGAAATAAAGAAAGTAAATCTGTGTTTTGTGATCAGTTTAATTTGACATGAACACGACAAACACGCTTTCTTGACAATCTTTGTGAGTAAAAAAAACGTGTAGAAACAAAAACGAACAGCGTGTGTTATTAGGGAAATAGCGAGCGAGCGGTGTTGATGCAGGATTGCGCGCGCATGCGCCGTGAGCGGTTCTGATACTTTTTGGATCGTAGCTGCTCGCAGCGCCGCTTCAACAGTGCGATACCCTCACGAGCGAAATATTAAACACACCAGAAGTCCCTGCGACCTCACGACTGCTGATCGGCGGCTGGTCACGTGGTGTTAATCGCCTCTCGTAACCCCCTGTACACTACACGACCGCTCGGCGCAAAACTCGCCCCGATGTCGTGGCTTCTCGCACGACTGGAAAATCGGCTCAAAAAAGTGAAAAAGTCGCACAGTGTACGCCCGGCTTAAGGGAGAGCCCAGCCACTCTGCAAAGGAAACTCATTTCTGCCGCTTGTATCCGTGATCTCGTTCTTTCGGTCACTACCCAAAGCTCATGACCATAGGTGAGGGTAGAAACGTAGATCGACCGGTAAATTGAGAGCTTCGCCTTCTGACTCAGCTCTCTCTTCACCACGACAGACCGGTACAACGCCCGCATCACTGACCTCAGCACCAGAGATTTGAGAGGCCAACCCAAAGTCCCCAGACTCTGCTTCCTCACTGGAAGACGTGTCGGTGGGATTGAGGAGGACTTCGAAATATTCTGCCCACCGATCCACAACGTCCTGAGTAGAGGTCAGCAGCACACCGTCCCCACTATAGATAGTGTTGGTAGCGCACTGCTTTCCCCCCTGAGGTGCAGGATGGTGGACCAGAATCTCCTCGAAGCCGTACGGAAGTCTTGCTCCATGGTCTCACCGAACTCATCCCATGGCCGGGTTTTTGCCTTGGCGACCACCCGAGCCACGTTCCGCTTGGACTGCCGGTACCCGTCAGCTGCCTCTGGAGTCCCACAGGCCAAAAAGACCTGATAGGACTCTTTCTTCAGCTTGACAGCATCCCTAACTGCTGGTGTCCACCAGCAGGTTCGGGGGTTGCCACCACGACAGGCACCGGTGTTCCTGCGATCACAGCTCCAGTCGGTCGCCTCAACAATGGAGCACGGAACAGGGTCCATTCAGACTCAATGTCCCCGCCTCCCCCGGAACATTTTGGAAGTTCTGTCGGAGGTGGGAATTGAAGCTCCTTCTGACAGGAGACTCTGCCAGACGTTCCCAGCAGACCCTCGCGATACGTTTGGGCCTGCCTGGTCTGACCGACATCCTCCCCCACCATCTGAGCCAACTCACCACCAGGTAGTGGTCAGTTGACAGCTCCGCCCCTCTCTTCACCCGAGTGTCCAAGACATGCGGCCGCAGGTCAGATGAAACAACAACAAAGTCGATCATCGAGCTGCGGCCTAAGGTATCCTGGTGCCAAGAGCACATATGGACACCTTTATGTCTGAACATGGTGTTCATTATGGACGATCCATGACTGGCACAGAAGTCCAATAACAAAATACCACTCGAATTCAGATCAGGGGGCCATTCCTCCCAACCACACCTCTCCAGGTCTCACTGTCGTTGCCCACGTGAGCGTTAAAGTCCCCCAGCAGAACGAGGGAGTCGCTGGAAGGAGCACCCCCTCCAAGGTCTCCAAAAATGGTGGGTAGTCTGAACTGTAGTTTGGTGCATAAGCACAGACCACAGTCAGAACCCGTCCCCCCACATGTAGGCGGAGGGAGGCTACCCTCTCATTCACTGGGGTAAACCCCAACATACAGGCACCAAGATGGGGGCAACTATATGCCCACCCCTGCTCGGCGCCTCTCAGTGGGAGCAACTCCAGAGTGGTAGAAGGTCCAACCCCTCTCAAGGAAACTGGTTCCAGAGCCATAGCCATGCGTTGAGGAGAGTCCGACTATATCTAGTCGGAACCTCTCAACCTCACACACCAACTCAGGCTCCTCCCCCACCAGAGAGATGACGTTCCATGTGCCAAGAGCCAGCTTCTGTAGTCGAGGATCAGACCACCAAGGTCCCCGCCCTCGACTACCACCCGTCACACACTGCACCCGATCCCTTTGGCCCCTCCCACGATTGGTGAGCCCATGGGAAGGGGGACCCACGTTTCCTCATCGGGCTGTGACTGGCCGGGCTCCATGGGTGAAAGCACGGCCACCAGGCGCTCGCCAACGTGCCCCACCTCCAGGCCTGGCTCCAGAGGGGGGCCCCGGTGACCCACGTCCGGGCGAGGGAACACGGTTTCCATTTATATAATTCATCATAAGAGGTCTTAAAAATAGGATGTTAGTTAATAAATACTATTTGTTTAGAACTAAACAGCAGCTTATTTCAGGTCAGTGAGTCAGGTTGTTCAGGATAAGAAGCAGAAGTAGTAGCTGAGCATTGAGTAGTAGTACTTCCTGCACGGTGAAGGATTAAAGGCAGTATGGTAGAGGTGAATGTGGCTGCTGCAGAAATACAGGTTTGAATCATTTCTTACTGTCAGAGATTTTTCTGACTACTTTTACAGAGCAGGTCTGCACACGTTCCCGTTAGTCTAGAGTCTTTCTTACCTGTTTAGGTGTGTGCAGCACGTCTGTAGCTGTAGTCGTCAGCTGTACAGCTTGGTAGTTTCCAGGACTTGCTGTCATACTTAGAGTTAAAGATGCAACCAGCTGGACTCCCAGGTCAGTGATTGTTACCTAAACAATAATATGAGATTTCAATCGATGCAGCAAAAAAACAAAGTTGTACTGCACATTTACACTCTATTTTATTGGCTGATGTGGGCTTCTAAACTTTATTATTTAAACATAATCATAGGTAACCTAAACCCTACTGATAATATTCTGAATCTAGCATTAACATAGAAACATTAAAAATGTGTCATTTCTGTAAGGGATATGCTCTATTTGTTTTTATTATTTTTATTTATCATGCCCAAAATGATCCACTGACAGAAGTTGGTTTGAAGTTAGTTCTGATAGCAGAACATAATCACACTGTCTTTAAAAAAGTGGATTAACCAGAGTTGATGTACACTAAACAACAGTGACATTTGTATGTGCAAAAGGTGGTGGAAATATGATGAATGAAGATTTCTGCTGGTGGAAGTCCTCAGTCGTTCTGGTCTCGGTAACCCAAAGGGGTCTGAATGAAGGCCGCCGGGCTTCTTGATGACGTTTTGCTTCTTTTCCACGGAGCTTTGTCAATCCTGACACAATAGGACCTAATGACATCAGTGACGCCTGGTGACATGATTCACAAGCAGCTTCATTACTTTGTCGTGTGTGTGTGTGTGTGTATGTGTGTGTGTGTGTGCGTGTGTGCGTGTATGTGTGTATGTGTGTGTGTGTGTGTGTGTGTGTGTGTGTGTGTGTGTGTGTGTGTGTGTGTGTGTGTGTGTGTGTGTGTGTGTGTGCCTGCTCGGTCTTCTCCATCCCCAGTGGGTCGTGGAGGATGGCTGCTTATACTGAGCCAGGATTCTCTGGAGGTTTCTTCCTGTTAAAAGGGAGTTTTCCTCTCCACTGTCGCTACATGCTTGCTTAGTATGAGGATTGCATCAAGTCACTGACACTAGTCAGTGACTTGATGCAACCTGCTGGGTTCCTTATATAGGAAACTTGTTTCTGATTGGCTTAATGAACTGACCTGGATTGGAATGTTTATTTTGTGAAGTGCCTTGAGACGACTCTTGTCGTGATTTGGCGCTTTATAAATAAAGTTGAATTGAATTTCAGTCAAGGTCACATACTCCTGCATCTAATCAAAACAACCATTCCCACACAACAGGAGTGAATGACTTCAATGACTCATCACAGAGCAGGGAGGAGTGGTATTCATAGGTAGTTTCAGCTCTTTAGCTACAACACACAGCTACATTTTATACGCTTCACTTTCACATATTCCAGTCAGAATTGACCAAGCTCCTCAGGCGAGAAGCAAAACGTCTTCATGAAGCCAAAGAGGTCCTGTTGCCTTCAGTGAACATTTCAATACCTAGTAAGATCCAAACACTTCTGTAAGAGCCAACTCAAAGATAGACTGGACCACGGCCAAATCCACGTAGAGCTTTAGTACCTTGTCTTCCAGCACCGTCACAGTCTTCTCCCCCAAGATGGAGTCCGACAGTGGAGACAGAACCTGCAACAAAACATGATGCAAACATTGCTTTTAGGGTTAGAAAATTAAATAGAGAAACATGTGAAACTAAAATGATTACAAACATGTAATGTGCATCAAGATTTTACAGAAAATTAATATTCAACCAAATAGTAAGAGTTTATGGGCCATGCAAAGATGCATTTATTCATTCATGCAAGTCCTTCTAAAGATGGCATACACTCATTCTTTCAACAAATCGCCGTCGCTGTTTTCTCTCAAAAAGATCCCGAGTGAAAAATAAACAAGGCTAAAAACAAAAACATTGTAAGTGAAAAGAGAAGAAGCAGAGAGAAGATGAGGGTAATATATGGAGCTGGTGCCAAGAGGAGGAGAGACAATGACAGAGGAGTGGAGAGGCCAGAAGGAAGGAGTGCAGAAACAACTGGGGGAGCAGAAGACAGTGACAGAGATTAGGATCATCGTGTTGCTGCGTGCTCCTCCGTCCGACGACACCGGGACCGGCAGATCTGATTGGTGTACAAAGAAAATCTCTCATGGAACATGTCGGTGTGTCAAACTCAGTCCTACCCTCGCTGAGGTGAAATAAAATAAATGAATAAACGACTGACATCCCTGGAATTGCTCTTCAAGTCTCAGAATCTGAGGGTTAGGAGGAGAAACCGAGGGAGGGGGAACTCCAAAAGAGAGATGGGCAGCAGAGAAAGAACTGGGGCTGAGAGAGGCTGAGCTGGGGGGATAAAATTAAAATGTCAAACTATCAAATGGTGGCTGTCGACTCCGGCATCTAAGAGGGAATGCTGGGAAAATTCTCTCTCCTGGCTCCCGAACAGTGCACAGCTGTCTGAGTGTGCATCTGCACGTGTGTGTGTCCCAAGTTGATTTGATGTTAACACACTCAGCTGTTTCCCAAAATCCCCACGATTCCCAAGTGTTTGCACTGAACTCAGAGCCAACCTATTTAACATACACACACACACACACACACACACACACACACACCCACACCCACACACACACACACACACACACACACCCACACCCACACACACACACACACACACACACACACACACACCCACACCCACACACACACACACACACACCCACACACACACACACACACACACACACACACACACACACACACACACACACACACCCACACACACCCACACACACACACACACACACACACACACCCACACCCACACACACACACACACACACACACACACACCCACACCCACACACACACACACACACACACACACACACACACACACACACACACACACACACACAGAGCACTTGTTTCAGAGCTGTCTAACAGACAGACGTAGGATGTACGATGTAGCCACTAACATAACTGAATGTTGTTTTAAGCATCACTCTGAGCTCTAACACATGTTGTGGCTCTGTTTTAGCTTTGGTCTTCAATATTTTTTTGATAAATCAATAAGCAATGTGGCTCTGCTGTTGCATTGAGGGATATTATCCAGGCTCTTTGGAGCTCAGCTAATGCAGCCATGTGTTTAGTGGCTGTGTGTGTGCATAACTGCAGAACACCACACCAAGACATCAGGGCCCAATCCCCAAAAGCTAATTTTGGCCGGTTGTATAACAAGCTAGCAGAGTAGCTTATGGCTGCATGGGAGGAAGAGAAAAGGGATAGTGTTTACATCACCCAAGTGCTTAGCGCTGCATTGTTAAGTGCCAAATTACCCTGCGCTTGACATAATCAGACATTTTCCACTGACTCAAACTGGACTTGTCATAAAAAGTGATGAATACACAGCATTTGCTTTTGTGCACCTACAAATACTGACTGATGACATCAGAAACACCAGACAGAATTGGATGTGTGAATGAACTTATAACAAATGAAAGGATATGTGTGTTTGGTCAATTATATATTAGTTATTTATATGTTGTAGTAATACATATTGCACCACTGTCCTGTACTGCTTGTAGGGATTGTACACAGCTAAACACAAATATTCATAGTGACCCTCTAAGATTGTGCCAGTTTCCTCCTGTTAGTGTTCACTCCAGTTTTGAGCTTCAAACATGACAGACATGTCACTGACAGCCCTTCAACGCCTTGGGAGTGTGCTACAATTACTAACACCATTAAGATGGTTGGCCATCAACAACTCCTGCCTGGGCAGTAGGACACGGTTCAACAGCTGAAACCAGACCAGGAACCAGCGTGAGGAAGAGGAGCCGAGCCGTTTAATGCTCGGTTCACATTGCAGCATTTTAAATTGTCGGCCATTTTTCAGAGAGAGAGAGACCACAAGTGTTGATACAATATCACTGATTCAGTTTGTGGTGTGCAGAAATACTACACTTATGAACCACTTTCACTCATGGATCTAGTGCAATTGTCCTTCTCTTCACCAGCCTTGCCCTGCCTCCAACATGCCTCCATCTCAAAGGCTAGGTTATCCAGAGTTATCTCTGTAGTTATGCTGCTATAGGCTTAGACCGCTGGAGGACACACTGACCACTTTCCACACTCGACTACGTTCTTCTACCACTTATCTCTAACTACTATTTCCTGCTATTTCAGCTGTTAGTTTTATTTTCTCTAAGTGTTTTTCTCCACAGAAGAAGCTACGATGGTGTTCTCCTGAGCTGTGGTGGCCTCATGGAGGGGGCCATCGACTACAATACTGTTGCTAACCACTTAAACATTCTCCCTCTCCTGATTATATTTTACTTTCTTTGAAGTGGAATGTGCTACTACTAGTTTACCCGTGAAATAATTATAGATTCACTAAGATAAAGACAATAAAGTTTATCTCTTGCTAAATAGAATGATAGATAACCCGCACTTGTACAGCGCCTCTCAGAGTAAGGACTCCAAAGTGCTTTACACTACAGTGTATCATTCATCCATTCATGCACACATTCACACACTGGTGGTGATGAGCTACGATGTAGCCACAGCTGCCCTGGGGCGCGCTGACAGAGGTGAGGCTGCTGAGCACAGGCGCCACCGGTCCCTCCGACCACCACCAGCAGGCAAGGTGGGTTAATAATTAATGCTTCTCTGGTCTCTGGTCAGGTCCCTGCTTACTTTAAGAACGTTGTAATCCACCCGCTTCTTAAAAAACCGAGTCTCGACCCCTCTCTCCATAGCAGCTTCAGACCCATCTCTAAACTTCCGTTCACCTCCAAGATCTTGGAAAAGGTTGTGGCTAAACAACTCACAGCTGCTCTTGATGAACAGAACATCTATGATAGCTTCCAGTCAGGTTTTCGTAGAGCTCTTTCTACTGAAACAGCTCTTTTTAGGGTCTCTAATGACCTTCTGACTCACAGTGATGCAGGGGACGGTTCTGTTCTGGTCCTGCTGGACCTGACTGCAGCCTTTGACACTGTTGACCATCACCTGCTACTGGAGAGGCTGAGAGACTGGGTAGGCCTATCAGGATCTGCTCTGGAGTGGTTCTCCTCTCATCTCTCTGAGCGCTCCGTTTCTGTGGTCGTCTCCAAGTTTAGGTCCTCCACCACCTCTCTTACCCATGGTGTCCCACAAGGTTCTGTGCTGGGGCCTCTGCTCTTCCTCCTCTACCTGCTTCCTCTTCAGCACATCCTGAGCTCCTTCAAAGGAATCTCCTACCATCTTTATGCAGATGACATCCAACTGTACATCTCCTTTAAGCCCCATGAGATGTCTAAGCTGCAGCTGTTACACACCTGCTTAGACTCTATCAAAACCTGGATGGTGGGAGCTTTCTTCAGCTGAATGAAGATAAGACTGAGATCCTCATCTGTGCCCCAGACAAGCTGGTTCCCAAAGTCAGAGACTCTCTTGGTCAGCTTGCTTCCCACACCAAACCTTCTGTCAGGAATCTTGGCGTGACCTTTGACCCAGCTCTCACCCTGGTTTCTCATGTCAGTTCTCTTGTTGGCTCTTCCTTCTTCCATCTCAGGAACGTTGCTAAGCTGAGTCCCATTCTGTCCCGCTCTGAACTTGAGACAGTTCTCCACACCTTCATCTCCTCACGCTTAGACTACTGTAACTCTCTTTTCACGTGTCTGAGCAGAACCTCCCTGAACCGTCTACAGGTGGTTCAGAACGCCTGTGCTCGGCTTCTGACCAAGTCCTCCAAACACACCCACATCACCCCGCTTCTCCTCCAGCTTCACTGGCTGCCAGTCAGCTTCAGGGTTCATTTCAAGATCCTGGTTCTGGTCTACAGGGCCTTACATGGACAAGCACCATCTTACATTGGTGATCTTCTTAGTCCCTACACCCCCAGCAGGTCCCTGAGGTCCAGTGACCAAAGTCTACTGGTTGTGCAGCACCAGGCTAAAGGTCAAAGGTGACAGATCATTTGCTGCTGTGGCCCCCAGACCCTGGAACTCTCTCCCCCTGAGCCTGAGATCAGTGGACTCAGTGGTCTCCTTTAAAAAGCAGCTGAAGACTCACTTGTTCAAGCTGGCTACTCTCTTTATTCTGCTCTCCCCACCTATTCCACCTTCCTCAGGATCCACTGATCTCCCTCTTTCCTGTTCTCTCTCTCTCTTTCTTTACATTTTTTAAATCACAATTGTCTATTTTTGCTCATTTTAATATATTTTTCAACATTTTCTAAATGCTTTTTTATATTTTTACATTTTTTGTTTTTGTGAAGCGCCTCGTGATTTTTGTCTTGAGAGGCGCTATAGAAATGATATTTTCTTCTTCTTCTTCTTCTTGCCCAAGGACACAACAGCAGAATTCTCTGTCTGGAGCCAGGATCGAACCTGCCACCTTCCGATTACTGGACAACCAGCTCAACCTGTTGATCTGCTGCTGCCTGGATTTGTGGTGTGCAGAATATTTACCAAGAAATCACAGGGGGGTGCATGCATGTATCTGATCTGTCTTGGTAAATAGTATAGCACCTTCTAGAGTCCTGGAACCCCCCAAGGTGCTTTACAAAACAATCAGATGGTCACCATTTCACACACACATTCACACCCTTCTTCTCCATCCCCAGTGAGTCGTGGAGGATGGCTGCTTATACTGAGCCAGGATTCTCTGGAGGTTTTTTCCTGTTAAAAGGGAGTTTTCCTCTCCACTGTCGCTACATGCTTGTTTAGTATGAGGATTGCTGTAAAGTCTCTGACACTAGTCAGTGACTCGATGCAACCTGCTGGGTTCCTTATAAAGGAAAGTTTTTACTGATGGGCTTAATGGCCTGACCTGTACTGGAATGTTTATTTTTTGAGATGACTCTTGTCGTAACTTGGCGCTACATAAATAAACTTGAATTGAACATTTGTGAAACGTTTAAGAGAGTTTTGTTAAGGAGGGAGGGGTGCATACTTGCATAGTGGTCATGCCAAGATCCCGCCCTATTAAGATATGTCCATCCACCAGCCTGGCAACGCGCGGGTTTTCAACCTGTGGTGCATAAAGACAGTAAATGTTAACTAACTATAACCACATACTAAAGAAATATATTGGCAGACAAATTATTCAAAATAAAGAAATCCATTAATACAGCTTCAATTTGCTGCCATTCTTAGTGATAAGTCTACCCTTCCTTCCATTCTTACTTGTGTAAATGCTTAAGTGACTTATCTAATACCCACCATTAGTTGGTTTGAGACCAAAGGAGTAATATCAGCCTGCCAGTCAGTTCCCAACATGTAGACCATTTCTCCTCCAGGGTCCGATGGTTCAGCGACAAACTGGGTGAGGACTCGCACCAAAGCATACTGGTACTGAAAGATGAAAGTGAGGTTCGGCTTAGGTCGACATGATCAACTAAGCAAGGAAAAGGTGATTTCTGAGGAACAGAGAAGTAATATTTGACATTATTATTTATAATAAATAATTATACTATGAAGTTCCCTGTCAGTGTATATAAAAGTATATCTGCAACGAAGCCCGGTGTGACCTACAGATCTGTACCTGTCCTTGCACCGGTGTAAGCAGAAAAATGTTCTACAGTTGGTCATTTGAATAGCCTCAAATGAAGAATGTGCAAGTTTAAAACAAAGCCAGCGTTGGAACATCTCTAGCCTTTTTCATAGACAAAGAGCAATTCAACCCACCGAATTCAATGGAAATCAAAACCTGATTGACTCAATACAATTTTCTGGGTTCCTTATAGGATTTTTTTTACTGACTGGCTTAATGAACTGAACTGTATTGGAATGTTTACTTAGTGAACTGCCTTGAGATGACTCTTGTCATGATTTGGCGCTTTATAAATAAACTGAATTGAAATTGCTCGAACAGGTGTGACACCAAATCAAATCAAGTGATACCTGTAGGGCACAGCCTTTGGTCTTCTTGTCATCATCTTCATCATCTTCACTGTCTCTGGTTGGCCTGGGAGGACAGGGAATACATTAAATGAGATTATCTTGTAATTAAAGATGATTTTAAAAACTGGCTCATGTTAATTAATAACCCCAATGACATTCATCCATCCATCCACTTTCCTCCACTTATCCAGCCGTTTAACATGGTTCCTCCAGCGTGTTCTGGGTCTTCCTCTATGCCTGGACTTGCCCAAAAACCTCACATGGGAGGCGTGGAGACAACTCCTCCACTTGGCGTCGGACCTCAGCCCAGACCCGGCCAGATAAGGCACTCTACCCTTTTTTTTGCAACTAAAGACCATGGTCTCAGGTTTAGAGTTGCTGATTCTCATTTTGGCCGCTTCACACTCGGCTGTGAACCACTCAAGTGAAAGCTGGAGGTGACAGTCTGATGAAAAGGCCAATTTTCCAAGAAATTCCCTGCATATAGTTTTTTTAAAGGTGTGGAACACTAAAAAACATTTTTTAATTTGTATTTCTGATTTATTTATTCATTTCATGCAGGCTGAACATAAAAATAGTCTCCTACAACTATCTCCTGCATTAGCTTCAATGATAGACGGTGAAACTCTAATATTAGAACAGCCTGACAGATCTACGTCACACTGTCACTTAAAATTCATGGACTCACCCATCTTGACTCACAACAACAGCATAGAATGTCTCGGCTAGTCAAAGCTAACTGCTAGCATTAGCAACTCCACCACACAGCAGAACTGCTTCAGGCCTGTGTTATTGGTGGAGATAAAACATCAATATTGCAACGCAAATGGAGTCAGGTCAAGTTGCGTTGCTCTTAATCAATCAGAGGAGAGATATCCAAATATCAGGAGATGAGACTCCAAATCCTGCCGACTGAAGCTGCTCTCTTCTTCAGCTGAATTATACTTCCTAAAACAAAACAAAAAAAGGAAAAAAATACTGCTTTTATATAGCACCTCTCAAGATAAAAATCACGAGGGTCTTTGCAAGAACAAAAAAGTTCAAACAATAAAAAATATTTAAATAAATAAAGGAATAAAAATGTGGTTAAAATGGGAATCGAAAAGTCTGATTTAAAATGTAATGAAAAGGAAAGAGGGAAATCAGTGGATCTCGGAAAAGGCACAGCTGGTAGAAAGAGCAGAAGGAGAAGGTAGTGAAGAAGGTCAAACAAAAGCCAGCTTGAACAAGTGAGTCTTCAGCTGCTTTTTAAAGGAGACCACTGAGTCCACTGATCTCAGGCTCAGGGGGAGAGAGGTCCAGAGTCTGGGGGCCACAGCAGCAGATGATCTGTCACCTTTGACCTTTAGCCTGGTGCTGCACAACCAGTAGGCTTTGATCACTGGACCTCAGGGACCTGCTGGGGGTGTAGGGACTAAGAAGATCACCAATGTAAGATGGTGCTTGTCCATGTAAGGCCCTATAGACCAGAACCAGGATCTTGAAATGAACCCTGAAGTTGACTGGCAGCCAGTGAAGCTGGAGGAGAAGCGGGGTGATGTGGGTGTGTTTGGAGGACTTGGTCAGAAACCGAGCACAGGCGTTCTGAACCACCTGTAGACGGTTCAGGGAGGTTCTGCTCAGACACGTGAAAAGAGAGTTACAGTAGTCTAAGCGTGAGGAGATGAAGGTGTGGAGAACTGTCTCAAGTTCAGAGCGGGACAGAATGGGACTCAGCTTAGCAACGTTCCTGAGATGGAAGAAGGAAGAGCCAACAAGAGAACTGACATGAGAATCCAGGGTGAGAGCTGGGTCAAAGGTCACGCCAAGATTCCTGACAGAAGGTTTGGTGTGAGAAGCAAGCTGACCAAGAGAGTCTCTGACTTTGGGAACCAGCTTGTCTGGGGCACAGATGAGGATCTCAGTCTTATCTTCATTCAGCTGAAGAAAGCTCCCACCATCCAGGTTCTGATAGAGTCTAAGCAGGTGTGTAACAGCTGCAGCTTAGACATCTCATGGGGCTTAAAGGAGATGTACAGTTGGATGTCATCTGCATAAAGATGGTAGGAGATTCCTTTGAAGGAGCTCAGGATGTGCTGAAGAGGAAGCAGATAAAAGAGTTGAAGAGTCCCCGGCAAAAAACCTTGCGGGACACCATGGGAGAGGGATGTGCTGGACTGAAAAGTTGGAGATGACCAAAGAGAAGGAACGCTCAGACAGATAAGAGAACCACTCCAGAGCAGGTCCTGATAGGCCTAACCAGTCTCTCAGCCTATCCAGTAGCAGGTGATGGTCAACAGTGTCAAAGGCTGCAGTCAGGTCCAGCAGAACTAGAGAGCACGCTGGGACCGATGGACTGAAAAGCACTTTTAAACAAAGATGAGGGTAAGATGTGGAGGGGGCATGCAGAGGTCTTCATAGAGTTAACTAGTTTGGTTAACTCAGGCAAAGAAACAGGAGCAAAGCTATCTAGGATGATGGGTCTGGTTGGAGTCGGGAGAGGCGGCGATAAGGCTGAAGGAGAGATGCTAGATCTAACCTTATTGACTTTGTCCACAAAGAAAGACAGAAAGTTCTCACAGTCTGCAACAGAGTGGATGGAGGCTGTAGGAGAGGCAGGAGAGACGATGCTGCTGATGGTGTTAAACAGCACCTCGGGGTTCCCTTTGCTCTGGGACACCAGGTTGGAGAAATAGGAAACCCTCGCGTCTCTGACTGCAGAGTTAAAGGATGTCAGAAGATCCTTTAGGTGCAGCAGATGGACTTCACAAGCGCTCAGTTCTTCTGCACTGGTGCTTCAGGCTGCAAATGCTGTCGTTAAACCAGGGATTGAGGTTCACTGTAGGAACTGATCTGGTTCTGACAGGACAGACGTTGTCCAGAACTTTGAGGCAGTGCCTAAAAGCAGCAGAAAAATTGCTAGCTGTGCTCTCATTAAGAAAACGAGAACTAACCATACGGCGAGCAGGAGGTGGGGACGCAGAAACTGACAAGTTGAAGAAAATGCAATGGCGATCTGAAATATAAACGTCCTCAGGACAACCACTGTCAGCATTTAGACTCAGGGTAAAAACAAGGTCCACAGTGTGCCCCCTGGTGTGTGTGGGGCCGCATACATGCTGAGCAAAGCAGAAGGAGTCCATGAGGCTGGAGAAGCTCATGGCAAAACTGTCTGAGTCATCATCAATGTGAATGGTAAAATCACCAACAATCGCATCTGAGCCCCACCCCCACCTTACAAGGCATTCGTTCCTACTAGAGAGCACTGCAAGTATATTGATTAAACAAGTGATCCACACCTTTAAGGATTAACATATCTTTTAATGTTCCATAGTCAGCATAGCGGTGCAGTTGACAATACTGTTGCCCCACTGCATGAAGTTTGAAGGTTTAAGTTCTGGCTGGAGCCTTTCTATATGGTGTTTGCATATTTGGCCCATATGTATTTTCTCCAACCGATCTGGCTTCCTTAAATAGATTAAATAATAATAATAATAATAATAATAATAATAAGCTAGTTCAGGTAAATAGGAAAGTCTAAATTGTCCTTAAGTGTGACCTCCCCTTCTTCCTGTTGCCCACCGAGGACTCACCCCGGCTTCACACTGCAAGCATCAGCGGAACGGAATGGCAGCGAAGCGGCACCGCTTCAAATAGAATCCAATTATAGTCTATGGAGTGTTTCAAAGCAGCCGCGACGCGTACTTTCCAGGCGCGTCCCAGAAGCGGCATGCTGCGCTGCGTTGCTAAAGATGGGATCGAGTTCTATTTTTTCTGTGAGCCGCTTCTGGGACATGTCAACTTCAGCAGTTCACATAGCGCAAGACAGGAAACCACACTGTTTCAGTGTGAAATCCCCGGTTATTTTCAAAATAGAATGCAACTTTGCGATGTTATATAAAACTTACATCAGTACGTGTGACCGAACGTCTTTGTTTACCACCAGTTTCTTTAGAGAAGTGCAACGGTGTGATTCCTCGCGGGGGTTGTGATCTCTCGATGAGGAAGGTGTCGGAAGTCTCGAGGGATTGTAGAATCTCGCTGGTGCAGTGAGGCGCAGCCAGGAAGCCGTGCCGCGGCCAAGACTCTCCCGGTGTGAACAGGACCGCTCTGAAGTTTGCGAGTGAGCCGCTCCGCTGCTGTTCCGGTCCGCTGATGCTTGCAGTGTGAAACCGGGGTAAGCGGTGAGTGAGTGAAGGTTCCATCAGTTTTAAAAATCCTCCCCGTGCATCGTTGTTTCTCTCTCACTCACATTCTTCTCCTCCTGCTTTCCCCTGTGAAATTCTCATCCAACACCGGACTACCTCTGTGCCCTACAACTTCTGCACACCTGTGTAAACCAGGTCCTCTTGCAGAAATTCTCTTTCCATTTCCCCAAGCGCCAGTCCCACGCGTCTGTTTGTGCAAGTGTGGGCCTAATGGTTCTTGTGTTTTCACTAAGAGACTGTGTGGTCAGGGGTAGATGCAGGCAGGTGTGTGTGTGTGTGTGTGTGTGTGTGTGTGTGTGTGTGTGTGTGTGTGTGTGTGTGTGTGTGTGCATTGGTTGGTGGCTATCTGAGTAGAAATGGGCCAAATTGAAAAGCAGGTGCAGTAAAGCAGAATGGAAAGACGGCGGGAAGAGGAGTAGAAGCAACACACGTAAATGATGATGCACACACACTCAAACATGCACACACAAATACACCAGAATACATATAATATATGTGCAGGCAGGAGTGCATAGAAAAACATACACCAGGGGAGAAATATGAATTAAAAAACCTGAGAAATATATGCATGTTGTGTGTTTTGCATCAAAATCCTTATCATGACCAACTCCAGAGGCCTCATTTATCAACCCTACTGACACACAGATATGTGTGTATATCATGCGTAGGAACACATTTGTGTGGTATTCATCCTTTTGTACATGTGCATGAAAATGTACCTAAATATAAGAAAAGTACAGAGCATGTGTAGGAATTTTTTTTTATTCCTGACGAAAACCTCTCCTCTGTTCCGACGGCATTTATAACCTTTGTTCGGTTCGTTTGTACTCCGGCAGCCATGTCTCAATCTTTCCCGCTTTTTCCAGTAGAACATAGGGCATCCCCTCACAAGCTGAGGACGTAACATGACCAAATATGGCTAACTGAGCACGTTTCTGTATATGCATGACTCAGAACGGACACAAGCACTGGGGTACGCACAGCTGGGGTTTATCGTCAGACGAATGCGGGGGAACATGCGTGTGAGAGGCCACCGCATGTTTCATAAATCAGGTTTTTGATCATACGAACATTCTACATTTTGTTCATAGAAAGGAATATAGGAATATTTCTATGAATGTTCGATGAATCAGGCCCCAGGTGAGGAATTTTTACAGTCAAAATCAAAATGAAAAAAGGAAATTCTCACAACAGTTTGGCCTTTTTGATATTTTGAAACGTATGTTCATTGAATTATGAACAGCTGTGATCCAAAACTCATGATTTAAGGTTTACATCATTAGGGAGAGTTGATCATCGTGGGGAAACTAATAATTAGAAGTCATTTACACAAAAGAGGAAAGAGTTGAAAGCAAAGCATAAAAGTTTATAATAACCAAGTATTCCTTCAATGTTTCATGATCCAATTATAGTTTTTTTTACAGATTTTTTTTCCACCTGGGAATTATTACTGTTAAACGACGTTTTCAGAAAAACTCAAACAAGGAGATTAAATGGTGAGAGTCTGATCTAACAGAAAACAGGGAGGTGCGTGCTTTTTTCCAGGTTTACGCTAAAACATCTCTCGCCTCTCGATGAAAGAAAAGAGAAACGACAGGAAAGGAGGCAGAAAGCAGGAGAGCAGAGTGATTGCTTTTGTAGCCTGAATTTGAGGAATTTGTGTGAGCGGCGTCAGATTTGAACAGACAAACAGATCTCCCCCCCCCCCCCCCCCCTTCCAGAGGGGGTCAGACAGGTAAATTACCTTTTGTTGGTGGTGATCGGCACCCTCCAGCCTTTGACCTGGCTCAGATCGGTGTCTGACACATCTATCTGCAGGGGGAGCTTGGGCACCCAGACGGTGAGCAGCAGCTGAGCCGACAGGTGGAGGTAGGTGAAGTTGACTGCCAAGGACTGCCGACCGCGCACTTCCTTTCCATTTACAAAAACGTGGTCACAGTTTGAAGAAACCTAAAAAAACATACAGTCTTTAGTTTGTGTGTGCAGTTTCTGTGTAGCACAGGTGGGGGTCTGCAACCTGTGGCTGGTTGGACCCTCCACGGTGGCCAATAATAATAACTTACAATAATAATAACTTACAATAATAATAACTTACAATAATAATAACTTACAATAATAATAACTTACAGATGATTTTTTTTAAATCAAGTTTTCAACAAAAGAAATAAAACAGCAGGTTTAATCCACGTTTCACTTTGCATTGGATTTTCACAACAGAAAGACAAACAATATGTTCCAATCTATTGTTTCCACAGCCAAATTGTTCACAAACAACATCTTATTGAATAATCACGTTATTTCTACTAAAGCTTTTGTCCCTTCATTTTAAAACTTTCTAATATTGATAACATTTGTTTTCCCAAAAATGACTTTTTTATAGTAGATATTTCCACACGGTGAAAAAGATGTCTGACTTTAATGGCACCAATCATCCTCCATAGACTTCTCAAACTGTCTTTTTTCAAAGGTCCTGGAAGAGCGGTGGCTCTACACAGGTTTTATTAGTGGCCTCGGTGGAAAACGGTTCATTTGCACGTCACTGATCTAGAATCTCACGTTTCCATTCAAACACAAACTAATGTTGCTTCTACGACCAGCTAAACCAGTTCAGTGGTAGAGCATCTGCCCTGGGACCGGTAGATCTGAGTTCATGTCCCGGTTGGGTCGTACCAAAGACTTTATAGAAATGGGACCCAATGCTTCCCCGCTTGATGCTCTAAGGTGTTGGATTTAGGATTAAACCACTAAGTGTCAGCCGTGTCTGCAGCTCACTGCTTCTTAACGGGATGGGTCCAATGCTGAGGACCACTTTCATCACACCCATGTATGTGACGAGTATGGGACTTTAGTCTGATCCACACATCACCATGATGACTATTTTGACCTCTAAAAGTCTGAAATGACACCATAAACGTGCAGCTCTGAGTCTTCATGCTGGGAGTCTCATTAAGCGCTAAAACTGGATCTTGGAGAAACATCTCGTGTTTTTTAAAAAGCTTTCTATAATTTTTTATGCATCTTTAAATGTCTATTTTCAGATATTTCGGTAAAGTTAAACGTACAAAACAGAAAAGCGGGCAGACGTAACAAAAATTCTTGACGGTGCAAATTCGGGAACTAATTTACATTCGACAGTTTTCTTCCTCATAATTCAGAATTCCGTGTATTTATGTGACTTTTCCATAACTATGAATTGTGAGATTAAATACGGTCTTTTATTGTTTTGTTCTGCCTTCCTAACACAACCGTTTGAAACCAAGAGCGGTCAACTTTTACACATCAGCTCTCACTTTTTAATTTCTTTGGCTTTAACAATCCCGTCCACACGCTCCACAAACATCAAAGGAAAAGCCCAACCCACTTTCCATCTGCTTCCTTTTTCCAATTTCTCCTTTTCTTCGTGCATCCTAACTTCCTGTACATCTACCCTCCAACATCCATCAGTTTCCTTTCTTGACCCTCTCTTTTACTTTTGTCTCCCCCTCTTCATCACAGTCTCCCTCTTCATCTTACGTCTGCTCTGAAACGTGATTTAACGCCTGTTAACATCAAAGGGATGTTAGACCGTTGGCGCCTCAAACAATTTCTTCAAATCATTTTTATTTTCCAGGTGTAAATCAGAGTGAGAGCCGCGCTGGCGCTGTGGTGGCGTTTGGTTTGCAGCGTGGACAGCAGACTGAGCAACATTTAAGGAGAAAACAAACAAGTTCTTTCACGTTCTTAAACTTCTTCATGAGAAATAATGGATATAAAAATGATGATTTAAATATCTTCAGGTAGTGCGATGTGCATCCTATTCGGCTTTTATTTTAATAACCTGCAAAACTTTTCTGTGTTTTTTTTACAACTAACTTTGTTCTTTGATTTAAATCCGGGATGTTTGTTTATCAGAAGCACAGCTGGTGAAAGATCCACAGGATTTATTCACTTTTATCCAACTTTTTCAGTGTTTTGGGAAACTAGATGAGAGCTTCACATATTTTTGTTTTATACAAAACAGGAAATCTTTAACAAACAGGCAGAAAAAAGAAAACAACAAGGAAACAATCCCCTCCCAAAACTGACCTCGCATCACACTCACGTCTTCAAATAAGTTATAGGTTTGGATTGTGTGTGTGTGTGTGCGCTCATGCACGTGTGTGTGTGTGTGTGTGTGTGAGTGTCATTTATTTTTTGGCAGGATTCCAGATTTATTTTCTTTCTTTTAGTGTCGCTAAACTTCACTAACAGCTCTTTAGAAATTATTTTGGCCCCTTGCTGAACAACTCTGTTCCATCTTGTGCAAACCACACACACACACACACACGTGCACACACACACACACACACACACACACACACACACACACACGCACACACACACGCGTGCGCACACACACACACGCATGCGCACGCGCACGCACACACACACACACACACACACACACACGCACGCACACACACACACACGCACACACACACACACACACGCATGCGCACGCGCACGCACACACACACACACACACACACACACGTGCACACACACACACACACACACACACGTGCACACACACAGAGTTTTGAAACTAACATATAAAACAACTTTATGGTGTTTTTGCGAGTAAACAGCTGAGTTAGACATTTAAGGACACTGAAGAATGGATTTAATCTCTGTTTTGTTGGGAGAGACTCACAACCAGAGCAGGACTGATAGAGAGGAGGAGCACGGAGGGAGCGGCGAGGGGAGTCCACGGCGCTGAGACAACTGGCAGAGAGAAAGCTGAAGTGTAGATCTCAGCAGTTAGAACGTGTTGAAAGTCTGAAAAACGGTCTTCACCTTCATCAAACCCCACAAACAAGACCAAGTAACAAAGAGAAGAGCTGAAAAACTTCAGCAACATCTCAGCGGTAGTTCACGCACAAGCAGACAAGCTAACTTTTAAATGTATTTCAGAAGAAGTCACTGAGTAACCTTCTTTTTTCTTTGCTTTAATGGCCACGAAACCTGCAGATGCACATTTAACAATACGGTGCACCTGCATAAAAACGGCTTTTTGTGTCTTTGTTTGTTTCACAGAAAACATTTTCCCCTTTTTGTGCATCAGAACTGTGAAGCTGCTTCCAAACGAATGAAAAAAGGAAAAATGAAGCAAGGCAGGTGGTCAGAAACAACAGGAGAAGAAAGTATTTACAGAAATAAAGGAAGGACAGAAATGACCGAGAGTCCTTTGTGAACATCACCGATTTAAACGTTTAAATAGTTGGAACGCTTTGACTTTGAGTGACTTGTCTTCAGTTCAAGCAGGAAATTGTAAAAGAATAAAATGTTGGCTTTTGAGACGAGGCTGATTTATGGTCATGTGACACGTCTCAGTCAGCTGTGCGTGAGCGTGCAGCGTATGCATCTGTTGCTCTTGGGTGCACGTGTGAAAACAGCTGCTGGCGTCTTCGCACGAGCACTCGAAAGAACCAATGTCTGTTCCTCAAATGTCGGAGCGTTGGCATCGGTTGGATGAGGGACACTTAAGAACTACGTTACATGAATTACTATGGATGTTCATGTTTTAAGGCCAGACTCACCTTTTATTAAAGCGTTTAGCCGAATCTTATCTATTGCAGCCTGTTAAACCATCTTTCATATATTTATCAGTATTTTATTACTTACTCTTTTACTCAAATGAAATATATTTTCTCATATATTAATTTTAATGTGTTTTAACTTGAATTAATTAATTGTGTTATGTTATTTTTACATATTTAATTGTATATTTTTACTTGGCTATCTTTTATCAGTGTGTGTTACTTAGACTTTTATTTATCCAGTGTTTACGCTTCATCTGATCTTTAATTTGTTATCTTAATCTTTTAGGTTTTACCCGTGTTTCCTCGGTGGGGCCAGCTGCCCCGAGAGAGGCGGTTGTGCCTGCCTGGGTGCGTCTCGTGCCTTCCCCTGGTGCCATGAGGTGGTGCCCGGAAGGGGCGGCGTTAGGCCCGGCTACTTGGGCTGAAGCCCCGGATCTAAATCGTGGAAGTAACATGCAGTACCAAAGTCCAGCAGAGAGGGGGCAGCTGGCAGTAGTTTGTATCCAGCCTGCCTGAGCCTCCACCACTGAAGAAGAAGCCCTTCAGCAGCCGGCTTCTTCTACACTCTCTGCCTGAAACGCATGAGTGAAGATGGACATAAGGACGTTTTTAGACCAAAAGTACGGCGACAGAACCCCAGCTTTGATGAGACTGGTGCTGACTCAGGTTTGTGAGTCTTATTGGAAAATATTTGTTGTGCTGCTGGTTTGCCTAAAGTTAGCTTATCAGGTTAAGTTGTTGGAGAAAGAAAGGGAATATTTAGTATCATCTCACACTAAACACTAACAGGAACAATACTCTGCCCTGAAAATGCTTCATATGTAGCTTCAGGTTAAAAATTATGTGGTACAAGTCATATATGATGTTGACTAGTGCGTGTCACGTGTGTGTGCGCGCGCACGGGCGTGTGTTAAGCCCCGGATCTTCTTCAGTCCTTAATCCGCCCCTGGTGCCCGGGCTGCTGCAGCTGATCCTGCTGCTCCAGGTGCCGTTGGCTCCTTCTGATGGTGTTTCTGTCTTCTTTGTTATTGCATCCGTGTGTGTGTGTGTGCGTGTGCGTGCGTGTGTGTGTGTGTGTGTGTGTATGTGTGTGTGTGTGTGTGCATTTGACCGGGATGGGATTGAGGGTGGGAAGAGAGAGATATAGAAGGGATCTCGGATGTTGACCTTTGAGGGAAGGGTGGGAAATTGACGCTTTGCATTGCACTCGTATGAAAAGCGCTTCATAAATAAAGTTTGATTGATTGATTGATTGATTGATGACTGCCATTGTGCATTGTCCCTTTTAATGTGCCAGACCTGTTTATGTAACATAGTTATCAAGCTAAAACCTTGCAGCCCCAAAAACAAAGTGGTGCTTCAGGAAATGAAGACATTTATAAAACATGTGTGTGTGTGTGTGTGTGTGTGTGTGTGTGTGTGTGTGTGTGTGTGTGATCGCTGCGTTAACGCTGGATAATCACTGATAACACCACGGACTCGTGAAAGGATGACCAAACAGCTGAAATGAGCAAAAACATAAAAAAGACATCATTTGCTTTTGATTCTGGAACCAGATGGCTTTTCCTGAAGGGCATCTGCAGGATCAGGAGGAGGGCAACAATCGTAAGAATGGATTTTTAAGTTTTGACTTAAAGGTGCATTATGTACAAATGTGGTAAAAAGGACATCCTGTGGTAAAATGTGGTTACTGCAACCACTTTAAACAACTATGGAGCTTTTTGCCGGCCATCGTCAAATTACAACAGTCAGTGCTGCAGCGTTAGCTCACAGGAGACGCGACAACCCCACACTCACTGATGTAAACAGTAGTTACATTCCTCTTTCCTTTGCTTGGAAAGGAGAAAAACGGACAACCCAGCAGCCAGCTGGACAAGAAATATGTTTCAGTATAACCTTCCTTCCAACGTGACTGAAACAATAGTCTTTTGGGATTTCCTCCCTTTATTCTTACATACTGCACCTTTAACTTTGGGGTCTTTTAAGTGTCTAACTAGCCTAAAAAAGTAAGCAGCCTCTAAAAAGTCAGTTCTCATGTGACTGGTAATGAGTCATAGAAAAGCTAACAGTTATATAGAATGAACTCATTATTATCTCCCACCCGACTTCACTTTCCTTCCTCAAAACCCACCCAGAAGTCCCAAATCTCATCCACCCACTCACCCTCATTTGCCAACGATGTCCCTCAGCCAAGTCATTTATTTACATCCATATTCATTTCCCTTCAAGCTCAGTGATCCGTCTGAATTTAAAGTTACTGTTCTCTCTGTCTTCTGCATATCTCTCACTATTATTCTCCCTCAGACTCCCCTTCCTGCCGTTCCCCATCGCTCTCATGTTTCATTTGCTACACTTTCCTCTGCCGCCTCCCCGACCCACCCCTCGCTCTCCCTTTCCTTCTTCAACAGTTCTTCGCCTTAAGCCATCCAATCCATCTAAGTTTGAGAATCATATCGTCCAATCAGAGCCCACACAGTAGATAAAGGCGGGCCCTGAGGGACAGACTAACCAACTGACTCATGGTACTGAATCCCAGCTGTCCATCATTTTAGAAACCCACACAGGCCGGTTGCCTCCCCGCATGGGCTTCATTTTCCTTCTACATGTGAACACACACACACACACACACACGCACACACACACACACACACACACACACACACACACACACACACACACACACACACACACACACACACACACACACACACACACACACACACACACACACACACACACAAGTGGAGCCGTTTGCAGACCGTATCTCGTGTATAACTCTGCAGTGGCGTAGGTAATAGCGAGCCGGTAGAGGACGAGGCCGGCAGGTGCACAAACAGACACATGTTAGCGTCTTATCTCCGGGCCTGTCATTTTGAATTTGTGAAATTGGGGAGTGAAGTGGTCTCTAATGGCCATTTGCACTTCGCTTCTCTTCCCATTCAAAGTGTGTAATTAAGGAATGGAGAGCGACAGCTAGAGAGAGAGAAAGAAAGCCATAAAGGGAAATAACAGGAAAATAAAATACGACATTAAAACTCTATGGTCCGTTATAGGAAACAATACCAAAAATGTAATGGTTACTATTTAAAGCATTCAATTGAAGTTTTAAATCATGTTTATAAAGAAAACAGCAGCAATCTTATGGCTTTAAATTCTGACTAATAAATGTAATTTTCACCTCCCACTGAGCTGATTTATGACCCTTAAACTTCCATATTTCCATTTCATACCGCAGAGCTTTAATCACTTGTTCATGGTGAGTGCCATTTCACCGTAGGTGATACAGATTTAAAGTCCCCACCATTAAAACAAATAAATAAATAAATAAATGAACTTTTAATAGATTGTTATTTTTACTTTGAAAGCATGCTCCCGTTGACTCTCCTCTCTTTAGGAGAAAGGTCTTAAGAGCTTAAAAAAAGAAATGTGCAGTTCTGTACTTGTGCTTGTGTGTGTGTGTGTGTGTGTGTGTGTGTGTGTGTGTGTGTGTGTTTGGGCTTTTTATGTCTTCTTCTATAAAGTTCCCAGACCCTATGCAAATTGGTCTGCTTATTAGCATAGGGATATAAGTCAACACTGTCCCCAATACGTCTGTTTGTAAGGTCGTGTTGTGGCATAGGTGTGTGTGTGTGTGTGTGTGTGTGTGTGTGTGTGTGTAAGGGAAGCTTTTTCAACTGTATCTGAAATAAAAGTTGATCTTTTTTTTCGTCTGCCTTTTCCACAATGAAAGTTTTTACTGCAACCATAAAATTTATGTAAACTTTAAGAACTCTATTCCTAAAATTAGACACTAGAACCAAGAAAAGTATATTTATATATTTTAAATCCTGCCTGAAGTTAAAGGAACTACTCATGTCTTAAATTCAAACTCAGGAAGGTGCAACGCTCCAGCTTGGCTCAACATTCTTATTATGAGACTCTGAGATGAGAAGGTTGTGTTTATAGACTCAGGATGGACACAATGTGGGGATCTCGGTGTCCGTAGGTGTGTGCTGTGCATGGGTAGACTCTCTGGATAGACACCGAGCTGCCTGTGGCTTATGGAGCTGAAGTGTCTTGGGAGGGAGCTCATGATGGAGGTGAAATGAAGCATGAGATTGAGTGTAGTGTCATCAGTATAAAGGTATTGTACCAAAGTCTTGAGGTGACTCATGGAAGCTGAGCTGACATGTGGATGTTGAAGTGGATTTACATTTCAACTCTCACCTAAAACCATCTTCTCTGGCTGCTGACCAACCCTGGATGTGAGCAGAGATGCTGCTTCCTTGTGCCTGGGCTGCCAGCAGAGGCACATCAGATATCTGATTAGGGTGTCTCATGGGCACCTTTGAAGGATTCCTGGCATGGCCAGATGAGAGGATGCCTGAGGGTAGACCCAGATCTCACATGAAGATCTTTATGGGTTTAGCTCTGAAATCGTTCAGGGACACTGGAAGGTGCAGCGTGCGGACAGCAAAGACAGCATTTAGAAAACTGCCACACTGCCTAACCCCAGACTGGTGGAAGAATACGAGAGATGGATTGTCTCCATTTCTTACGACGTACTAAAACCATTCCCTTGTTGGTTCTGACTACTGAGAATCGGGGAAACTCACACAAGGGAACCGTACATTGGACCTCTACAGAAATATTATCTAAATGGAGGTTGTCTCTTTTCCTGTGCAAAATGATCCTTTTGTCTGAAGAGCAAAACAAACTCAAGCCCGGTTCACCAGCAGGATGATCAGGTCGATACTGAACCTGCTCCTCCCCTTCTGACAATCTTATGGATGAAAATGATCACCTTAACAGCTCTAAAGATAATCTCTTCAGATGATCCTACGCTGCATGAGGTCGGGGTCGTGAGGGCTCTGGTACGGAAGGACACCGGGACAGCTCTGCTTATAAACTTGGCCTTTCAAACACGTTGGATTGTCTTGGTCTGATTGTCAAGGTCAAACAAACCTGCTGAATGTGACACGGTTTGAATTATGGGCGAGCTAGAGGGAGCCCGGCTCCCCTGAAATGGTGATTGGCTCCTCCACAGGTCTTCAGCTGACAAACCCAGGAGGAGCCCAAGAAATGATCCATCCTACCCCCCATCTTACTCTGATGGAGTTACAGGGATGGTCATGTGTAAGCCCCACCCACCCACCACCACCTCTAGGACGTCTTCACTGGGCTCCACCAGAAGCCTAACCCTATCCAATCAGAAAGCAAGGTGGCAAACACACACAGCACCTTCCTCCTCCACCATTTTGTTGACTTCAAAGTCACGTTTGATCTCGTGAGATTTCCCTTCAGACCGAGAACATCCATGAGTTCAGTGAGTTCATATGTAGGGTGAAGTATTTGATGTGCCGTCCAACACTTTACACCGCAGGGCCAAACCTCCTGAACATCTGTGTGTTTTATCACCTTGGTGTGGTCTCATGTTTTGGAAATTGACCAACAAACCCACAATCCTGCCGTGTGAATCTAGCTTTAGTGGTTCTAGTTTCTGAAACGATGCAAAAGAAAATACACCACTTTCACAAACAGTATTATCCATTTGTTTGTTATGTTTTTACTTTAGAAATGGTGATCCTTTCGATTGAAAGAAAAATGTGTTGGATAAGACCTCCCTTAAATAATTCCTTCAAAATAATTCCAGTTGTGAGAACGGACAATCGTCTCATTGGTAGATGAAAACAACATGGAAGAGTAATGTTGCCCCCGGGGCTTTTAGTTCATCCAAGGAAAAATTACTCTAAACTTGCAAGTATGCATGTGTCCTGTTTGTTTATCACTACAATAACCAGCCTGCTGTTTACCTGCTTGTAGTCTGTCAGCTGTTGCCCTCTCGATTTTACACGACATGGTTTCATAACATTTACTCAGGAAGCTTAAGTGGATGCAAACATTAGAGGGGTGATCCTGGAAAGAGCAGTTGCTTGACCTCTGTGAAAGCAGTTCCCCGGCCTGGCCTTTCCTGTGGTAACAAGCCTGCAGTGAATGCCAGCCGCTGGCTGCTAACAAGGATAAACTGAAACGGCTGCAACAGTGCAGCTGATTAAGACGATTCCTCTCTACCTCTTTCATACTCTCACTACAGTTTCAGACCAGTTCGGTGCTTTAAAAGTAAAACTTTTTGCACAAAACTAACAAAAGGAAAATATGACAAAAATGACTCTGAAATAAAGGAAATTAGCACCTAAACAGAAAAGTGAAGGATCTGATGAAGACATGTTGTTGGTGCTTCTTTGTGGAGCTATTCAGGTCACATCCATCTGGGAAGAGACCTCGGGGCAGGCCCAAGAGAGATTATACATCCCAATCAGTGAGACGGCCGTAGGCTTCCTGAAGAAGGGCGCTGGAGGACATGGATGGAGGGGAATCTGTTTCCTGTAACCTCAGAACGAACTGAGTACGTGTCAGCTACCGTGTCTTTCACTGCTGTGATCAAACCATTTCTGAACATTTCTTGTGTCTAAACTGAAATATTTGAAAACATTTTTACACATAAAATCATTTTGATGTGGTCAGTTTGAACTACATGAAATATTTGAGTTGAATGTACTAATTAGGGAAGTCCAATATCAGCTTTGTACTGAAATCTTATCTAATACACCGATGTAGTCTAGAGCTAAACCTGAAGTTTCTCCCCCTCTAGAAATCCACATAAAAGATATTCCTACCCGGTACTCTGATACAATGATGGCAATCTGGCTTTTTTCTAAGCCGAACCCACGTCTCGTAGAGCCCCTGGCATGATTTGACCTGACTGCCATTCAGCATTAGTCAGCAGCGTCAGCGGCGCTGAACGGCAGTGGAACGCCGCTGCTTCAGATAGAAACTGTTATCGTCTACGGGTTGATCCAAACCGGCCGCAGCCGGTCCCAGAAGCGGCTCGCTGTGCTGCTAAAGAGAGGATTGGGTTCTGTTTTTGCCTTGAGTGTGAATTTCTGCAGTTAACCGCTAGACAGGAAGTCACACACAGTGTCAGGGTTAAACAGGAAGATGGCCTGGATTTGTATAGCACCTTCTTAGGGTTCTACAACCCCCCAAGGCACTTTACAGCATAAGCAGTAACCCTAACCACACATCCACACGCTGGTGGGGATGAGCTACGATGTAGCCACAGCTGCCCTGGGGTGCACCGACAGAGCCGAGGCCTGCCGAACACAGGCGCCACCGGTCCCCTGACCACTAGCAGCAGGTGAGGTGGGTTGAGTGTCTTGCCCAAGAACACATCAGCAGCATTTTTTGTTTGGAGCCGGGATCGAACCTGCAACCTTCATGGACATCCCGCTCTACCTCCTGAGCTACTGCTGTCCCGATGTGAGCTGTGATTTTTGATCTTAGATTAGGTCGATGACCCAACGGCTCATTTACTCCCAGGAGTGTTTTTATGGCTTTAATCCCAGCAGTGGAGAGGAACGACATTATACACCACACCAAACATCATCTCCACCTTCTTCTTGGTTTAGTTGTTGTAGCGTACCAATGGTCAAATCAAAAATGACCAGAAATGAACTTTTAATTTCCAGACAAAGTGAATCTCACGTCCGGGGACGCATTGCATCTGTCTGGCTTCCAAACAGGAAAAGCAAGGACCCACGACCTCGCAACCAAACGAGTTAGCCATACGTTCTGAAAGACGAGGCCACGCAGAAGACGAGACTTTCTGCAATTTCACTCCGAATGAAGTTCACCTTTCTCAAATCATAAACGACTTTGCAGCTTTATGGGTTGAAACAATCAAATGTTTTGAATGAACAAGATGTTTAAATCCCAAAGTGTTTGAATAATCTGTGCATTTCATCAAGGATGTGTTAAAATCAATACTTTTCCTGCAACCAGATCAGTATTTGTTGATTTAACAAGTTAATCTATCAGTTTACCTAGACATCATAAGATTAATATTAAGGTTTTACATTCACTTCACATACATGTGTGTAAAACATTTCCACTTCACACTGAGAATTAACCTCTGAATATCTGAGGGAAGGCGGGATCTATGAGGTATGTTGTTAACGCCTTTTAAAGGGACATTATTATACACACACACACACACACATATATATATATATATATGTGTGTGTGTGTGTGTGTGTGTGTATAATGTATATATAGGACATGAAACAGCATCAGTCTTCATCACCACGTCTTTCCTTTCCTCATTTTTTTTCTATCCTCAGTAGAAGTTAAATAAATTATTAGAATTATTTTAATAAAATAGAACATATAAATCTGCCATTTCACCGAACACTGAAGTAACTTTTGTGATTTTCACCTCCTGTGAAGCCTCCAGTTAAGCAGTTTTCACTCCCTGGTAGTTTATTTATTTATTTATTATTTGTCGCCAGGCATGTGTTGAACATCTTATGGGGGTGCACTGGGGGACAGTAACAGCTTTGCTGATTTAACAACAAAACCTTTTCCTACATCGTAAGAAGCGAATCGCTGGAGGTTTAGAAAAAATAGCTCGAGACATCGTCAAGGTTGCGGCTCCTGCAGATGTACGTCTCCGGGTGTTTCTACTGGTCTGGCTGGAGGCTTGTGCCTCAAACTGCTGACTATTTCCTAAGCTTGTTACTGCTAAATGGAAAATGTGTGAGTTTAAACGGTACTGTAAATTCAGTGTGTGTGTGTGTGTGTGTGCGTGTGTGTGTGTGTGTGTGTGTGTGTGTGTGTGTGTGTGTGTGACCTTTACTGTTAACCCATTTTACTTTTCATTTCATTTTAAGGCTTTTTAAATTACCCGAGGCACCTGGAATGAATCTGCTCACCTTTGCTTTCCTTTCATGCTTTTTTTTCTGGGACTTTTCTTTTAAACTATGTTTTTTATGTCTCAATAATTATTACATTTATTCTAATGGACCTAATTTTTGACTTTGATTTGATAAAGTTGGAAGGTGTGAAGCTCGAACCCAACAGCAGCTGAGGCCCTTTACCAGGTTCTAGTGATTCGATTAAAAAAGAACGTTTTCACTCACAAACAAATCTGACACGACGAATATTAAATCTGAATAAAAAACATTTCTGCTTTGCAGAAAGATCCGAGTTAAAGCTTTGCTCAGGTCTGTGTTAGGATCTATGAATAAGTAACATTTTACTTTTATTTCAAATCAACAATATAATAAACTCAGTAAACAAATTAAAATGTAAAAGTAAATAGGGTTAGGGTTAGAACCAAATAAAGGACATTGATAAGACTTCTGTTTAGTTTTCTGTGCATTTCCATATGATCACAAAACATGTTTAAGCACTAATAATGTATTTTTAAATCTTTTTTTATCATAACAAATTAGCAGCAACTCTAAAGCTGGGAGACGAAACACTTCATTTATTTGCCAGGAGCGACGTGCTCACAGGAAATTGTTCTTGTGACTTTGATGCATGAATGCAGGAATCTACAGGAAAGTGCTTCAGATTTATTACTAGGGTTATAATAGACTGTAGGTTCATCGCACGGTGACACGTTATAACAAATGTAAATAGTATGTATTATAATATGTTAACATGTATAATTTCACTGTGTTTTCTAACCTTAAAGAGTTACAGCAATATTAAAAAGGATGAAATACACGTGTGAAATGTTGCAAACATTGTTTGCAAAGATGCATTTCCTGGAAGTAAATTGAAGTGAATTTTGATGAGGTGCAGTTAACTCCAGGAGGACTTGTGGTGCCTCTGGTGTCCTAACATAATATATTCTGCCTCATGGTCAATGCAATGTCAGGAACAAGAAATGCATTCAAAAGAAATCATCGATGGCCCCCATGGAGAGCGGGGATTCGGTGTCACAGAAGTCTACTTAACATTTTCTTCTTCTTCTTCAGCAAAACCTGATACGCCACCTGTGCTGACTAAGACACCACTGATTACTGTAAATGCACATACATTAGCTCAAAAAGGGGGAATCGCTTCATCAGCACAGATGAAAATCTCCTGGTTGTGCTTAACACCGTTTTCTATACAGCTTGTCAAATTAAAAGGATGTGTGCTTGCAACCTCAGCTGTCATTCTGCTAGCTTAATGCCACCGGACACCTAATATAAACATTGGCACCAACACCAAAGTTCATTTGTGTCACTTGTGCGGACTTCCTGTTCACTTTAAGTCAACCGTGTGTGTGGATAGAAATGCCATTTTTATCACTGAAATAAACGTTTTGTGCCTCATTCACACTGATACCCAAACAGATGCAGTTTGGTTCTGGTGTGGCGTCACATGGACCATCATACTCAAACATACTAACCCAAACCCAAACCCAAACCCACCCTAACCCTAACTGAAATCCAACGGGGCAACTCCGGCTACCAAAAGGGAAAGGGGAACTAGGCCAGTTTGGCTTGCTTTTAGCACCCCCTAGTGTCCTCGCTGTGCGTTCGTCTTTTTAACACCTTTAACAGTTTAAACGTCTCACTATAGCCTTCATTAGTGTCTCCAGGAGTGATTCACCACTAAACTAAACAAATCAGCGGTGTTCAAGGTCTAAAACACGCTGGAACCAGACTGCAGCACCACGTATATCAGCTCATGTTTTTCTAGCAGAGTTGCAAAGTTGCTCAACCACAGCTTTCTGGCAACAAGCGCCTGCCGTCCTCCATTAGCTTCAGTTAGCTCATAGCTACATTGACTCAGAGTTTGATTGGTGTCGATCATCTGCCACCATCCTCACAGCTCCACACGAAACAGCGGTGGTGGGAAACGCCCATCGGGCTTCACGAGTGATGACACGGAGGGTCCAGCCATTACATACAGTACATGTTGTCATTAATAATATAAGAAAGCCCTCCAAAAATGCAACATTCAGAAATTTCCGGGCTTCACTTTTCTGAACCACATCCCACTTCCTGTCTGGCTCCAGTCATTTCTTTAACTCTATGAAAACGTGTTCAAAACTTATGACTTTAATTATAATTTAAATAGTTGTGATAATATTGAATCATTCAAAATATTATTGAAATTAAATGGTAAGAAAGCCATAGAAAGATTGCACACACACACACACACACACACACACACACACACACACACACACACACACACACAAACACACACACACACACACACACACACTTACTTGGGGGTTGAACTGTAACTAGATAGTGTGAAAACTCCTTTAATTGTGTCTCCAGTAATTGAATCTGATGCACAGGAAGGCTGCAAAACTCCCCTTGCAGGTGTGTGCACGCATGTACAGTGTGTTTGAGAGGATTGTCTGCTGCAGTGGTGTGTTCTGGGTGCATGTGTGAAATCAAACAGAACGCAGGTTAGGGACTGATCCGTGTGGGATTTAATGAACCAGCCACAGAGTTCGGCACGAGTGTACGTGACCTCGTGAGACACTCACACACAGATTCACCACATGCTCCTTACAAGTTGTGCTGAATTTGTTGTTAAATTACATTTTTTGTCTGAACACCACAGAATATTTATTCAATCACTTTAAATGCATACTTTTATGGTACAGAATAAACTGATGTATTCAGCTGGTAAACCTTTCCTGTTGCAGTTCTGAGAATAAACCGAACATTTAGCGTCTCTGTTGTTGTCTCGAGTCTTTGAACACTTGTAGTTTGTTTTGGGTAAAGTCTGAGAATGATTAAAGCGTTTATAAGTAGTGACATCTGCCTTTAAAGGCTGCACTCCATCATAGTTTGATGAGGCAGACATCAGTCAATTTGATGCTGCTTCCTGAAGGTTGAACAGCTATTCTCGTCAACAGAGGTGGTGGATTACATCAGAGCTAAAACACGGGGAAGGACACTTTGTAAGGGGGTGACTCACTGCAGCTGAATGTAAAACACAACAGAGACAGGTGTTTTGAGTGAGGTAAAGATGTCTAATCTACCTTTTTCAAAAGTGTGTAAACAGAGTCCACGATGCAACCGTGTTTACAGTTAAACAGAATTATTACACATCACGTTAAGCTTTCTTTTTGACGTGAGCAGGGAAACAAGGAGAGCCATTAGAGATCCTAAATGTTCACAATAAACATTTATTATTTATATTTGCGTCTCCTGTTAATGGCATCCCAACAGTGTCAATTTAAATATAGCTATTAGCATTATTTTGGGATATTTGTTATTCTTATACACACACACACACACACACACACACACACATATATATATATATGTATATATATATATATATATATATATGTATATATATATATATATATATATATATGTATATATATATATATATATATATATATATATATATATATATATATATATATATATATATATATATGCGATGAAAACAGGTATCTAGAATATTGTAGAACCACATTTCCTCCCCGATCATCTAAGAGAAAACTTTGGTCCACCCCACCTTGTTTTCAGCTAAAACATCCAGTGCATTATGAAGCACATTCATAGGCATGCCAAGCCTGTAGGTGGCAGTTGCCCCCCCCCCCCCCCCCCCCCCCCACAGTATTTGGTATCTTTGCCAAAATACATTCCTTAGATGTGGAAGAACAAGGAGGTGATCAGTAACCGTCATTAACGTGGTGCGTCGCCTGTGGTCGTCTACACACAGCAGCAATGGCGCTGGTAAGCACAGGTCATATATGTGATGTCACAGCATCTCTGTTGTGGGCAGTGATGCAGCCCACGTCCATCCCTGGTGATTTAAGTCCATAAAGAAATGGTAACAGAGGCAAACTTGAAAATCTTTACTTTGGTCGGAGGTTTATGAAAGAATTGCTTTTGTTGCTGTTTATCTTTTGTACTGATGGCAGGCCAAACCGTAGAAAGTATCTTGGTCCAGTGGAACACCCGGCTTCGTGTGGACAGGGTCTTATTCATGGTCCCATGGATTATGATTCCTCTGTGAGAGTTAGACTGTATTATCTCTATGAGTGAGGTAATATTTGTGGTTGGATGGTGGTATGATTAGACATCAATAACCCTTTTCCTTCCAATGTTATTGAGCCCAAATATGTATCACTGACTCAAACAATGGGAACATACTCTTAGACTTCATCTTCTACCGCGGCACCAGCACGGTGGTCTTTTGTGCGGACGGATGCGTGTTTGATGGTAGCTGGTTAGGGTTAGGTGCCCAAAAGTCAGCCCTGCCATTTATTAAAGCTGCTAGAGATGAAGATTATTCAGCAATAAATCAGCGGTCATATTTTTACACAATACTTCTTCCCGTACAATGACAATGATTTATAGAGCGCCTCCTTCAAAAACAATAAAAGACATAAAATCATAGACATGCATGCATAATGCAGGCATCACACATGAGGCACGTGCTTTCTTCATAGCCGCGTCTTTTTTAACTGCTTTGTTTCAAATGCAGGTTGTGAACAGTTTGTTTTGACTTTATTACCAGAGAGGAAAGGCTGCTTGAATCAGGACTGAGGAATCTTCTTGGCAGACGCGGCTGTTTTAGGTTCTGCTGGAGTGTAAACTTACAAAGAAAAGGAAGGTTTTATTTCTTCTAAAGCACCTGGAGGTGTTCAGCTTTAAAATGCTCAGCAGCCATCTTGCTTGCCTCTACTTATCCCCATCTTTGTTCCTTGCTAAGTATTAAATCATAAACTTGTGTGCACACAGACATGATGCATACCATATTTTTTTTGCCCTTTTCATGTCTTTTCATGCTATAAAGTCTGTAAATCACTCTTCCTTTGACTGTTAGCTCAATAGTTTCAGGTGCTACAGAATGAGGAAACAATGCTTCGTAGGCATAAACACAACAAGTAGAATGAGCCACAAGTTGATCGCTAAGTTGTGCAATGGTATCCATCAAAAATCTTATGTCCTCACTAGTTTCTATTTCCCCGTCCATCCTATGATCCCTTTTTCCTTCTTTCATTGATCCATTTTTCTCATCAACTCATCCCATATTTTCTCCTTTCACCTTCCCACTTCTCATGAGGTCGGGATATTGGCACTAATATGTGAGTACGTGTGCGCTCGTCCGCTGTCCGTCCCCTACCGGCTGGGACACCACCGACCCACGCATACTGCTGTGTCAACAACGGCCGCTCACATACACATCACAGATGACAAAATCTCCGGGGACCTTAACAAGATAGTTTACACTCATGGAGGATGTGACACGAGGGAAGGAAAGCGGAGGAAGGGGGGGGTGGCTTTTATCCGTGTAGCACTTTGCCGTAGCTCACGCTGCTGTCGAGGATAAACGGGCTAAACTGGGCAACAAGAGCTGCATCAGTGAAAATCAACTGCAACATGCCGGAGTGGTGACAGGGTCAGACACTCATTTTCATTCATTCATTAGCCAGGCCGGAAAGCCCTAACCCTAACCCTGTTCCTACTTTGAGTGACTAAACACTGAGTTTGTTGATGTGATGTCATATTAAACCAAATATAAAAACTCATCTTCTCCTGATTACTCCCAAAACTCATAAAACCGAATGCAAACATTTTCTTTAAAGAGCAAGTCACCCCCAGATCAAATATTTTTTGCTGATAAACTATATAAACGCGTGTCTAATCGTGCTGCAGACACGTGTCGTCAATAGTTTTGCACTTTAGTGCATTTTACTTAAAATTTTAATTTTCTGCCTAAAACTGTCAGCGTTGTGCCGTCGTCAGGTAAACACTCTGCACTGCATTTGAACTTAAATCTGCCATCGCTATTGGCTAAGAAGTACACAATGACGTTAGATGGTACATTATGATGTCACAATGTCATTGTGAGCCTGTGTGTGTGTATTTGTTAGCGGCTCCGCCCTCTTGGTGTTCTAGGCAACAGCATTTATTGCATTCTTCAAACAGGAAGTGGGAGTGGAGTAATACTCTGGTAGGGGGTAACTTGCTCTTTAAACAAGCTAAAAAACAAACTATTTGCAACAAACTCTCAGAAAATGTCTCTAGCGTTGTGCAGTGCAAGTTTAACTAGAGATCTTCTGTTGGGTGTGCATTTGTGCCCACAGTGACGGATACAGGTATTGTTGTTCCAGTGCAGTGCTGCTGTGTGTTTCTGATTTAGCACGATGAACGTTGTCATTAACAGATATCTCGTTTCCATTAGCTTGGTGAGAAGAAGCCAGTGGTGACCCAGATGCGACTAATAACTAAGGATGCGACTTGTTTTAGACTTCTAAATCGGCTCCAGTGTAAAGTTAAATGCTGTTTACTACATGTTGGTGTCAGTTTCTGAGCTAACTCACGTTTAGAGGTACCGCTCTCTATGAGCCCCACACTGAGTGAGCTACATCTTTGGACAAGTAAACTGGGCTACAGTCCCATGAGCAGCTGGAACTGGTTTGTGTAGTCTGTTTTTGGGAGAAGTGAAAGTTAGAGAGAGAGAAAGACTAAATGTTTCCTTGAGGTGAGCTGCATGTCCTAAAGGATGAAGAGCAAGGTCACCTTGAAAAACAAACAGAGTGGAGTTTGCTGATTAAGTCATTACTTCGATATGCGAACAAGGACTAACATTTTGGTATTGGTAGTTTCTTCTTCAGTCAATTCTTCTCCAGATAGTTATGAATGGTTGCTAGGGTTCTGTGAATTAGGCAGACTTGATAAACTCAACTTTTACTCTACCAACAGACACAAAGTCTTTTGGTGAATACGGGCCTGTGAGTCCAGTCAGTTACTATTCCATCAAACGTTTTAATCATTTAATAATAAAGTGGTCTGAATCATTTAAAATAGTTCTCCAGTTCACACAGATCTATCTGTTTCTCTCGTTTACGGTTCAGTTTAAATTCAAGCAAAAGTTCTACATTTCTCTCACTATAACTTTAAACAGTGGCGTGATGCCTTCTCATTTCCGTTGCTACAAGGAGGTTCAGTATTTCAGACGCGTTTCGTCCACAGATGCTGCTGGAAAAGTCTGCTCACATGGACAGACGGGCTTTTACAGCACAGCATCAAACATAACGAGCACAATCTGAGTTCTCATTCAACTTTGTCATGCTTCGTATTTTCATTAGCAGGAATGAAACATTAACATAAAATAAGAGCCTCCAGACGGATGAGTCGTATCCCAACTTCTGTTAAACATGCGACAGAGGATTCAGGCCTCACACCGAAGGTATATGATGTCAGTTTGGATTTTAAAAGTACCGCTGTTGGTTACAATCTGGTCCTGGTCATGAGTTCACATCGTCTAAACGCAGCTTCAGGCTGATCTTTATTTCAGTACGCAGTCTTTAGGACGATAATGTGAATGCTTGTGCTGCGTTGGCGAGTGGGGCTTTACTCCCTGTCTGCTTCTGTACTTCCACTGAGTGCGCTCAACTTTTCTAATCCCTTGTTCCACTTACATTTGAGCTCTTGAAAAGAAAAACAACCACTTAGCTTTAAACTCATAAAGAGCAAGTATTACGTTTATAGAATGAGTTCCTCCCGTTTTCCACTCTGTTGTTATTGATTGTTCTTAAATGCTACGACTCCTGTTGGCGTGTATCTGGAGCTGTCACAGCAAGGGTGGGTTTAATTTTGAGTCTCGAGGGCGAACAGAGTGATGTGCACAGGGAATCAATGTTTAGTTGCTTTTACGTCCTTGTTCCTGTTAAGGTGGTCCAGGTATTCTAGCTTCATTAGCAGCTGTGCAGTTAGTTTGTTAGGCGTGTTGGAAGAGAACTGAAATGAAAGGCTCCATCAGGGTTTACCTCAGGAGTCACAACCATTTGGTTAAAAACCAAGCATGAGAACTTTTCCAAGACAATAAAAAAGGGATGTCTGACTCAGGGAAACAGCAGGAATCCTTACATGTATGACAGTCCTTCTTTTGGGAAAATGCACCTAGAAAAACGTATTGTTAGGATCTACATGAAATATTTCTATATTCTTCTGTTTTTACTTCAACATGGTATCTAAGGACAAATACCTTGACCACATCCACGTCTGTCGAGGTGCAGGTAACAGAGTCATCGACCTCCCTCACCTGCCCGTCCGTTTCCACAGTAACCAGTTTGACGGGCACTGCTACACGACGACCAGTAAGGATGGCAGTATTCACCACCTCGGACTCCTACAAGAACCAAAAACAGAAAACAGAGATACAAACGTTTGTAATATTAAACTTAAGGCAGCTTTATTTGTATAAAACCTCCTTTCAGCAGCATAAAACCGACCAAAGTGCTTCACAGAGTTTAAAATCATTAAAAACAAAACACAGAAGAAAAAGCATGAAAACTAAAGTTTAAGTCTAACACTGAAAAACTCAAGATTTCAATCATTTGCCTTTAAAGGGGTATTCCACCCAAATTTCAAATTGTGCTTGTTGACGTATATCCCAGAGTTAGATAAGTAGGAAAACAGGTTTTAACCAGCCCCGGCGTTCTCCTGACCCGGCTGGACTCCTTCTGCTTTAGCTTATACTCACAATGCTAGCTGGATATAGTCACGTACTGTGTTTAATGCTAAGCTAAAGCTAAAGGAGTACAGCTGGGTCAGGGGAGTGACTGGACTGGTGAAAGGGTTCAAGGTTTTTTCCACCTAACTCTAAAATGTCTATGCGGGAGGGGGGGGGGGATTCCTTTAACACCTCTAATTGGAAAATAACAATTTACAGATAAAGGGATAAAGGTGCAGTCAGGAATCTTCATAGAAGGGTTTTATTTTTTTAACTAATCAGTGTCTCACCTAGTGGGTGACTGAAGTTATTTTAGTTGAGAGACAAAAGAAGAAGTTGTATTTGGGCCAGTATTCACTACTCAACACAACTCAACACTTAAATACTTTCTTTGTCTTTTGCATCGGTTTTACATTTCATTTATTTACACGAAACCTTTTAACAAACCCTTTCCAGCAGGCTCTGGGATCCTTTTCCGGCCTCAGAGTGACGTAAGTATAAGGAGCGAGGCGGTGTGGAGGGTTGAAGTTAACTCAGTGCTGCTACATCTGAGCCACTAAGAGAGGTAGTCACAGGTCTGAGCTGGTGAGTAGGTGTGAATGGAGCTCAGGTCTCATATATCCAATCTGAACGAATCAGGTTGTTGTCCATCAGTGACTCGATGCAATCTGTTGGACCGGAACGCTATGGGAATGTTTTACATTGGGAAGTACCTCAAGATGGCATTTCGCGATTTGGCGCTATATAAAAAACTGAATTGAACTGAACTGAATTGTGTGGGTGGCTATACAATACTTCATGTTTGAGTAGCTTTAAATAAGCCCCTTTTTTAAAATCAATGATTGAAACAATTTTAATAATAATAATAATAATAACAACAATAATAATAATAAATAATAATAGTAATAACAATAAATAATAATAATAATAATAATATTAATAACAACAATAATAAATAATAAAAATATTATTAATAACAATGATAATAAATAAATAATAATAATATTAATAACAATAATAATAAATAAATAATAATATTAATAATATTAATAACAACAATAAATAATAATAATGACAATAGTAATAATAATAACAATAATAATAAATAAATAATAATAATATTAATAACAATAATAATAATGCATAGGTTTTACATAGCGCTTTTAGCCACTACTCAAAGATGCTTCACAATCAGAGAGAAGACGACAGTAAAATAAATTAACAGGCTTTAAATGCTCGATTTAACAGGCAAGTTTTCAGTTTTTTGAATTTATGAAGTGAGTCAGCAGCACGACTACGTTGGGGGAGAGCATCCCATACGGTGGGAGCAGCCACAGAGACGGCTCTGTCCCCAATGGTGCGATGTTTTGAAGTTATTGTGTGAGAGAGGAGATTCGAAGCAGAAGATCTACGACAACGAGAACGGCGGTGGAGATTTTCAGGTAGCTTTCAACATTTGTGTCCACTGAGGCACAATTACGCCATTTTATGTCATTTTTATGTCAAAAGTAAATAAAAAGAATAAACGGATGAAAATATTTCAATCAGCTAATAATAATAAAATTGTGTTGTGTTCCAAAACCAACAACCGCTTCTGAAATGTAACTTTAATAGGTGAGAGAGAGAGGGGGGGGGGGGGGAGAGAGAGAGAGAGAGAGAGAGAGAGGGGGGGGGGGGGAGAAAGAGAGAGAGAGACTTAAAGGTAGAGAAAAGGGAGGGGGGTGATTATAAACCTCACGATTATTGTAATCAGCATGATTACATTTGATTAGATCCTTCCAGTAAAAATAGCACAAACAAACCGCCACAGGCACACACCTCAGGACTCGGTGTGCTCGTGTCAATCTTGATTATTTGGCATTGAGCTTCCAAGGGGGCATTTATCACCGCCAACATGAAAGCAAGCCTGATTACAGGGTACTCTGCTTGCTCTCATTTCCCCAAATGGTAAACATTCATTTATGTTTGTATGCCATTTGACCTTATAGAATAATTCAACGTTCATAAAAGCAAAGGCCAGAAAAATGTGAAGAAAAGTAAATATATTTTAACTGGATGGTACAGAAATAATGAGCTCAGTCACCTGACAGGAGAGGTCAAGCCAAAGTCAGTACCACTCATGACCACTAGGTGGGGGCTCTAAGAACGTCCCACATTATTATTATTAAAAGCTCACTCACAATTTGCATTCCACAACTGAGCAGAAACTAACAAAAAACTTAAGATACCGCTCTCCATGATCCCCACGCTCAGTGAGCTACATCTGTGGACAAGTGAACTGGGCTATGAGGTGCAGCAGGTTGCAGCAGTTAGCACTGTTTTGTGCTGTCTGATTTGGGAAAAATGAAAATCACAGAGAGAGAAAGACAAAATGTTTCCTCGAGGAGAGCCGCAGGTCTTAAAGGAAAAAGAGCAAGGTCACATTCAATAACAGTCATGGTGAGTTATTGACAATATTTAAAACAATAAAAACTTTATACTCAACTCTGAGCAGTTAGATGAACACTTATACTTTTCATAAATAGTCACAATGTCAACACTGAGTCTCGGATACATCAGCAGGTGGACAAAAGAGCCTAAAACCTGCTCAGACGGTTCTAGCTACATCTTTAGAAATGAGTCTGGGACGTGAGTGTTTGCTTTAACCAGAGCATCTGTTTCCACGTTCCCTTAAGCCCCGTGAGAGTAGGACTCCTAAACTAGAGAAACGATGTAAACATCAAAGTAAACGATGCACATGAAGGAGCCGAGGCCCTGCGTAGATGTCATCAGCAAAAGCGGCGGTTAGCTGTGGCTTCAGATTGTGTAAAGTTAGTTTTCTGTAGAAA
>NC_091757.1:58297143-58307143 GCF_043380555.1 Nothobranchius furzeri
CTTCTTTAACTCTCGATCAGCCAATCAGAACATTTCTCTCTCTTTCATAAACACACAAACTAATACATGTTCTTTCTCTAAAAATGAAATTTTGTCTCTAGTAAATGAACAAAGACACCCCCCCCCCCAACACACACACACACACACACACACACACACACACACACATGAAAAGAGGCATATCTGCCTTATCTACTTTTCTGTTCATTCCTTTCATTGTCAGCTTTCTCATTTGGAGGAAATTGCTTGGAACATCTACAACTCGGAGTCTTCCGTTGTTCTCACTCTGACCTTTTCACCACAGTCTAATAATGCATTCATTGCTGCACTGCAAAACAACACCCGCTTCCTATGTTGCTGCTTCTGGTAAGGTAAGTCTTATCCAGGAGGATGTGAGTTAGGAGACAACTTTTACTGTAACCAGCTGACTCTTAAGGACATTTATTCTGAAGGCTGATATTTTATTTAATTAAATGTTTTTTGTAACATGAGTCTTTGACAAGTTGCATCTAAAAGCATTTATGTTAACACACTGCTACATAACACATTCACCTCCGGCATGCAGAACGTGTTTAAAGTTAAAAGCATGTGTCCTTCAGGCATTATTCCATACCTAACCCTATGTCAAACACACACACACACACACACACACACACACACACACACACACACACACACACACACACACACACTTAGAAACTGAAACAGCTATAATGGTGCATCAAAGCCATTACATCTATTGACAGACTCACACTTAACTAATTAGGCGAACAGGGATTTGGCTCTTTAACCAATTTTAACAGGAAGTTAACAAAAGCCCTCCAGGAAGAGACAATTTAATCTGGACGTGGTTTTTGAGTCGTTAGGTTGTTATATGGTTGCAAATGTTTACAAAATACGAGGAAATGAAATGGTCCATCAGTCCGCCTAAAAGAACCTGCATGAATGTTGAACGTTATTCTTTTAAAAAAACAGGAAACGATTACTAAAATAGAAAATGTGAAAGCTAGGAGAAAGAAAACAAATGAACCAACAAAAATGCCAACATTAACATGTGAATGGAGGACCCAGGGAAATGTGGTGGTTTGGCGAGACCGACAACCAGATGGTGTCATAGTTTGTTTTGGTTTAAAACGTGTTTGGTGGATGTTACAAATGTATGCATTCAGCACCCTGGATAGCTCCTACTGGTTCATGCTCTCATTTCTAGTCAGCCCCTTTCAGCACCATGGAGAGAGGCTCGCTGTGGATCTGCACCAGCTGCAGCAAATCAGCACGCAGCCATTAAACCATTTTAAGGAAGAGCTTCTCTAGACAACAGGGGGACTCGGAACGAGTCTGTGGTTCTCCCTGGCATTCTGGTAGTTGTTCTAAGGGTATCTGTTGTTATCCACTGAGAAAACCCGGTTTTGGTCTGTTGTTCTTCTTGGCTTTGAAGTGTTTTTGCTAAGAGTAACTCTTTTTCTCCAACCAGAGGGCTTATAGTGTTGAGCCTGTTTAGTTTAGTTTGCCCGTTAGACATTTAATAGAGCCCGAGTTCCATGTAGCCTTCTGTTGGTTTTTGACTGTTTACTTTACCTTTAAGGGTGTTGGTTTATGAATGGGGAGTTGCCCTTTGTTTAGGATTGGAGTTAACCACCTTTGTTCTATGTCTCGGGACTCTTTCTGTTAGAATAAACCTTTTAAATGGTTGCTGAGTCGTTGGGTAATTCCCTCCATATGTTTTATTTCTCGTGTTACTCCCTCCCACACCAAGGTGGGGGGTGTAACAGTAACCACTTTAATTTAATTTTTTAAGGCTCCTCAATTTATGTACAGCTATACTATGTTAGAACGTTGTTAGGAGGCATGAAAACATCATTTTAACCTAATTCATTTTTCAAAATTTGCTTTTGCAGCTTTATCGATGGTCAGTGAGTGTGTGTGCACAAGTTCTCTGTGTTGCTACTTTGGATTTTTTGTGATGCATCATAAGTCCTAGTAGGTCTGATCGGTAATGGCAAAAATGATAATCACGATGTTTTTGACAGAAATTGAGATGTTGATTATTTCAGATGATTTTTAATTATTGTTGATTTAATTGATTGATTTATGGATTCATTCAATCATAAAAATGTGAATAAAATAAATGAAAAATGAAAAAAAAATAGATATTCACAAAAACAATTCCTGATTCCTTGTATAAAAGAGCCAATAGACTTGCTCATAGTTTATGACTGAAAGGGTGTAGGCTGAAGTTGACCTTATTTCAGCCTACCCAGTCCATACCCAACCAATACTCTGAATATTGACAACACAGGAGCGCTACACAGCGCAAACATTTGTGCTATAAAATAAACTATTTTAGTGAAATTCCACAAGCTGCTGTGTAATAATTTCGCCCTGTGTAGTGGTGCCATAGGGGAGCGTGCACAGCACAACGATGTCACTCGGTTAGATGAACTATTCTTTATCAGCGTGAGAAAGCGGATGTGTGGCGTGATAGCTCATGAAGACACGAGGAGAGCGTGAGACTTGGCAGTCCGGATGAACTATAAATCCACTTGACATACGGCTCGCTGTGTCTTGAATTTATTATTGTAAACAGTTTTTCTAGTGAGTGAACTCCAGTGAGAAGAGTGTGATTCATCAGGTGGCGTGACGTGATCATGCTGCACATGTGCATACCATTACCTTCCCTAGTGTCTGGAAATACGGTCCAGAGCGCAGGCTGAGTGTTCTGCTAACTTGCAGCAAGTATCAACGACAAATTGAAACAGAAAGTAGCTTAAAGTCCTCAGACATGCTCTAGGTTGCTTGCTAGGTACTTTTAGGTAATAAAAGTTAAGAAGGAGGTCTGAAATGTTGTTAGAAATACAACAAAGTTACTAAGTTGGCAAAGCTTCGTGGGACGTGCGTTTGATTTGCAACTCGGAGTAGTGCAGGGGGGAGGAGCAAATAATCAGCTTTTTTCATTTTTATAATCCCTTAAACCCGAATCGCAATTGTGATAAAAATCTGAGTGAAGGTGGTTGACTGTAAAAACATTTTTTCATTATAATTGGTCACTCTGAGTTTTTCATGCAGGCTGGACATGAAAAGTCTAATATGCCTCTCTCATTCTTTAGCTTCTGACCAAAAATAGGCAGTGAAACACTAGGATTTTAAAATCCTCACATATCTACGTCACACTGTGAATTTGCATTCGTAGCCCCGACCATATTGGCTTGTGCCCGGCCTCAGGAAGGCTTTTAAACATGTGTTTGCAGTGAGGAGAGGGAGCAGAGAGTGTGTGTGGTAGTGACTTTGCAACATGGCTGAATGTATTCTGTTCAGAAGTGAGGTGTGTGCACATCATTAATAGAGAGCCTAAGTCTCCTCCCTTTCCAGTCGGCTCATTGGTCCCCGGAAGAAAAACAAATGAATGCAAGTCAACGGGGCTAAAAGAGCTGTTTTTAATCCGCTTTGCCTCACGCCCTGGACCGCACTCATGTTGTTCTTCAGTTTAAATGAAAACTAATTATGTGTGATTCGACCAGGCCTGTCATGTTCTTTGAGATTTATCAGTTTGTAAACGTTCGTAATCAGCATGACTACATCAGCACGTCGCATATGTAACGTCACCACACGATCTCCTCTCCTCCAGCGCAGCTGCTACTTACCACATGGCCAGATTTATGGGGATTCTTTACTCCCGTGGGAAGGATCTGAAGCCATTTTTCCTCAGTTTTCTCCGTGTCTGGTTCGATGACATCACTTCCGTGAAGCGCATTTGTAGTCCTGGACTTATTTTCACACAAAACCTAAAACAGCATTTCCTCCCATGTGAAAAAAAGCGTCTTCTTGGTATCAAAACGTGTCGTTAAAATTCACGGACACGTATGTGAAATCCATGGCACAAAAGAAGCAGAATTAGAAAGAGCTTTTTAGCCCCGTGGACTTGCATTCATTTTCTCATTCTTCCGGGGACCCGTGGTCCGGAAGTAGATGGGCGTGACTTCGGCTCCCTGTTTTCAGCCCACCTCTGCACCTCAGAACAGGAGCATCATACCTTTGTTAAAAAAATGTAATGACTCATAAGGCATTGATAAAGAACACAATGCATGTATCAAATAAATGAGTAAACCTCACCTTTAATTGAGCAGCCCTAAGTTTTAGAGTCTTTTCTGGGGTTAAAAGATGGATTCTGACCTTTAGGTCAGGTGATTTGGCTGAAAATAGACAGAAATGTCCAAAAGATTCAAGTCCTCTTACAGTGCTTCACATTTTTGCTTGTTTTCCTTTCAAAACCCTTTTTGAAGGTCATTGAAAGTTTATATTGGACTGGATGAGATAGTGTTGCTCTCATGCATGGTCAGTGAAGTACAGATTCATCTTTGTTTGCTTTGTCCGAGTTGTTTCATTCTAACCAACAGAAAACAACAACGACAACAAAACACCAGCATTCTAAACGTCCGGTTCTTTTCACCAACATTCCTTTTAAAAGGTTCCAGAGTGAGACGTGATGTTGGACCCGGTTTCTGATGAGGAGATGGGTGATCGGTCCAGGAAATGGTTTGTTGTAGAATAAGGTCTTGTTGAAGAAAACGAACCTCGACTTGAACTGATATTGTAATCTACCAGCGTGGCTTCTCAGAGCAACAAAAGTCAATACTGTTTACCAAAATAATCAGAGACTGGCTTTCTAATGTGCAGACTGCTCTGTCATCAATACTCTTTCAGTTCCTTCTGGCTGTTAAAGTGGACGCTGCAGACATGCATGTGTGATGGCGTCTGGCCTGTATTTATGGCCGCATGGTGGTTGGGTGGAGAAAATCACAGGTTTGAATCCGATCTGACGCCTTTTTGTGTTGAGTTTGCATGTCACACTTTTGCAGATACAGATCTGGTTTCTGGGCATTCTTGTTGCATCTCAGTGTGACGCAACCTTTAAGGTCGGCTGTACGCAACAGCACTTCTGTGCAAGCAAAGAGCATCTATTCACCTATTATGCCACTGAAAACATGTTTCTGTGGATTTCTTGCAGCAGATCTCCTGATTTCTGCTGCTTCTGTTTGATTATTCATACTCATCTATATATACGGAGTTTATCTGCAACCGAGGCCTTTGTTAGGTCAGAAGAGGCTGCTGAATCTGCATTTATTGTGATTGTGCTGCTGACGCTTTAAGGAGTTCTGCAGCAGTACAAACAGCAAACCACAGAGTCAAGAAGAGATGGATTGCAGCAAAGCAAAGGAATGAAAATACATGTGATTTTAATCTCTTAAAGGAAGTGCGCTGTGACGGGGGGGGGGGGGGGGGGGGGGGGTAAAAAGAAGGGAAACTCAGAAAAATGGAAGGAATGGTGGCGAAAAGAAGAAAGTCATAGAAATAGAGGAAGCAAGCAGCCTAGACAAGGCCAAAGTCTTAAAATGTGTGTGTGTGTGTGTGTGTGTGTGTGTGTGTGTGTGTGTGTGTGTGTGTGTGTGTGTGTGTGTTATGTCAGGGATAAATGGCCATTATCAGTATGACAATGTTAATTACAGCCAGACTATTAGGCTCCAAGAGCCGCCTCATTTATTTACACCACTGCACTTTACTGGAGTGTACATGTGTGTGTGTGTGTGTGTGTGTGTGTGTGTGTGTGTGTGTGTGTGTGTGTGTGTGTGTGTGAGTGTGTGTGTGTGTGTGTGTGTGTGTGTGTGTGTGTGTGTGTGTGTGTGTGTGTGTGTGTGTGTGTGTGTGTGTGTGTGTGTGTGATAGAAAATCAAATCTATGTTAGACAGAGTAATAACTTCAGGCAGAATGCCGACACTCTCCCTGTGATTTAAAAGACTTCGGACTAATTATGCATCAACTGGGAATGAGCTGCATTTCCTTTCTTTTGTGGGATTTATTTCAGGACTTTTGTCATCCATGATTCCAGTTTAATTCAGAATCAGCAAAAGTAAAGAAAAACAGAGAGATTTTTTCAGCTCGATCAGGGAAAGGACTGGACTAGAGATCTGGAAAGTTTAACGGATAGGGAAACACATCTGGGATGACGAAATAACTGAAGGAGTTAAACATTTTGGTTCTGCCTGGGCTTGTTTGTAACCCTTTAGCTTTCTTACCAGGGAAAACAATTTCATTTTAGATTGTTCTTGTTTTGTCGTCTTTCTAAGTAAACACATGGCTTCACAGACTAATGTGCTCCTATACAGGTGCTGGCCAGTAAATTAGAATATCATCAAAAGGTTGAAAATATTTCAGTAATTCCATTCAAAACGTGAAACTTGTACATTATATTCATGCAATGCACACAGACCAATGTATTTCCGATGTTTATTACGTTTAATTTTGATATTTATAGGTGACAACCAATGAAAACATCAAATCTGGTATCTCAGAAAATTAGAATATTCTAAAGGCCAATGAAAAAATGTTTGTTTCTCTAATGTTGGCCAACTGAAAAGAATGAACATGAAAAGAATGTGCATGTATAGCACTCAATACTTAGTCGGGGCTCCTTTTGCCTCAATAACTGCAGTAATGCGGCGTGGCATGGACTCGATCAGTCTGTGGCACTGCTCAGGTGTTATGAGAGCCCAGGTTGCTCTGATAGTCGTCTTCAGCTCCTCTGCATTGTTGGGTCTAGCGTATTGCATCCTCCGCTTCACAATACCCCATAGATTTTCTATGGGGTTAAGGTCAGGCGAGTTTGCTGGCCAATCAAGGACAGGGATACCATGGTCTTTGAACCAGGTGCTGGTGGTTTTGGCACTGTGTGCAGGTGCCAAGTCCTGTTGAAAGGTGAAGTCTGCATCCCCATAAAGTTGGTCAGCAGCAGGAAGCATGAAGTGCTCTAAAACTTCCTGGTAGACGGCTGCATTGACCCTGGACCTCAGGAAACAGAGTGGGCCAACACCGGCAGATGACATGGCACCCCACACCATCACTGACGGTGGAAACTTTACACTGGACCTCATGCAACGTGGATTCTGTGCTTCTCCGCTCTTCCTCCAGACTCTGGGTCCTTGATTTCCAAAGGAAATGCAGAACTTGCTTTCATCAGAAAACATAACTTTGGACCACTCAGCATCAGTCCAGTCCTTTTTGTCCTTGGCCCAGGCGAGACGCTTCTTGCGCTGTTTCATGTTCAAGAGTGGCTTGACACACGGAATGCGACACCTGAATCCCATGTCTTTCATGAGTCTCCTCGTGGTGGTTCTTGAAGCGCTGACTCCAGCTGCAGTCCACTCTTTGTGGATCTCCCCCACATTTTTGAATGGGTTTGTCGTCACAATTCTCTGCAGGGTGCGGTTATCCCTAGAGCTTGTACACTTTTTTCTACCACATTTTTTCCGTCCCTTCGCCTGTCTGTTAATGTGCTTGGACACAGAGCTCTGCGAACAGCCAGCTTCTTTAGCAATCACCTTTTGTGTCTTGCCCTCCTTGTGCAAGGTGTCAATGATTGTCTTTTGGACAGCTGTTAAGTCAGAAGTCTTCCCCATGATTGTGGTGCCTTCAAAACAAGACTGAGGGACCTTTTAAAGGCCTTTGCAGGTGTTTTGAGTAAATCAGCTGATTAGAGTGGCAGCAGGTGTCTTCTATATTCAGCCTTTTCAGAATATTCTAATTTTTTGAGATACCAAATTTGGAGTTTTCATTAGTTGTCACTTATGAATATCAAATTTAAATGTAATGAACATTGGAAATACATTGGTCTGTGTGCATTGCATGAATATAATGTACAAGTTTCACGTTTTGAATGGAATTACTGAAATATTTTCAACCTTTTGATGATATTCTAATTTACTGGCCAGCACCTGTAGTTGTGTGTATCAGGTTGTGTTGAAGGTGTCGTAGAATATAAAATGGCGTTTACCTTGTTGAACAAATGCAGCTTCAGGTGGCTAACGTAGCAGACCCAAAAGCCGCGCTGTCGCCAACATGTCTGATTCATTTACATTGAAATACAACATAGGTGCGATCCAGGGCGTGAGGCCAAGCAGATCAGAAACTGTCAGCTCCACTGACTTGCATTCATTTTTGGTTTTGCCAGGACCCATGAAACCGGAAAGTGGGGAGACTTAGGCTCCCTGGGCAGGAAAGCACACTCTGTATCAGTGTACACAATCTGGTACATTTCAGCATGAAAGACAACTGCAGAGTGCGCCACAGCTCAGCTGCTCTAAGTCTCTAACACTCCCACTGGGGATTGGTACACTTCGGAGCTCTGCTGCCATAATGGGCCATGGTGTTTATTAGGGGCTAACCTGAGCTAACACTGACACTAGCCTTAGCTACTTCTAAAGCTAACCAGCTCAATGGCCTAGTGGTAGAGTGTCTGCCCTGAGACTGGGAGATGAGGGTTCAAATCCTGGTCAAGTCTTACCAGAGATATTGAAAAAATGGGGCCCAATGCCTCCCTACTTGACATTCGCGCAGCTGTGTCTGCAGCTCACCACTCCCCCAGGGGATGGGTCAAATGCGGAGAACAGTGTGAGTGACAACAGATGGGACTTTAACTGACTTTAAGCTACTGCAAATGTTAGAATTAGCTACTAACAACGCTAGCCTGAGCTATTGCAAAAATTGGCCTGCTAACGCAAGCCGAGCTACTGCTAATGTTAGCTTGAGCTACTGCCACAGCTAACCTAAACTACTGCAAATGTTGGACTGAGTTACTGCTAACGCTATCCCAAGCTATGAAAAACTGCTAGCCCGAGTTACTCCTGGAATGTGAGCACCTCTCACCTTCCACGATATCCAGATTTTGAATGAATGCCAGATTAATTCGCATCGCACGTTCCAGCCCATTGTCACTGGCTTCTGCACTGAGGTCATAGAATAGAATAGAATAGAATGCCTTTATTGTCACTATACAGGTGTAAAGTGAGGTACAGAGCATCTCCTACTCAGTGTAAAAAACATACTTGGGGAGGGGGGGGGGGGCAGTTCTGCAGCGCTATGTACATATGGACAGTGATGTTATGTATATACAATTATTGCACATGGAATTTGGCATCAATCGATAGTGGTGGTCAATGGAGGAAGTGGGAAGTGGGGGGCTGTGTTATCGGTGCATGTGTGAGTTCAGGGTGGTTATTGCTTTGGGGAAGAAACTGTTTTTGAGTCTGTGGGTTTTTGTATTAATGCACCTGTAGCGCTTCCCTGAGGGAAGCAGTCTGAACATGTCGAAGCCAGGCTGGGAGCTGTCCTTGATGATGTTTGCTGCCCTACTGAGACAGCAGGAGGAATAAATGTCCATCATGGAGGGGAGAGGACAGCCGATGATCTTCTGTGCTGTCTTGACCACACTCTGAAGCCTCACTCTATCCGCCTTGGTGCAGCTGCCATACCATACCGTGATGCAGTAGGTTAGCAGGCTCTCAATGGACGAGCGGTAGAAGGTCAGCAGCAGGTTGGAGTTCACCTTGTACTTCCTGAGGAATCTCAGGAAGTGCAGCCGCTGTTGGGCCTTCTTGATGACCGCTGAGATGTTTTCCGCCCAGGAGATGTCAGCAGAGATGAGGACACCAAGGAACCGGAAGGTGTGGACCCTCTCCACACACTCCCCGTTGATGTAGAGGGGGGCCAAGTCGCGTTCAGTGCCAACACCATGCTGCCAACTTCAGGACTTCCTCTCTGTACTCTACCTCGTCTCCTTTTGAAATGAGTCCGACCACCGTGGTGTCATCAGCAAACTTGATGATGAGAGTGTTATTGTGGGTCGGACTGCAGTCGTGGGTGTACAGAGAATACAGGAGGGGGCTCAGCACACAGCCCTGTGGGGAGCCGGTGCTCAGTGTGCGAGTGGAGGAGAGATGAGGGCCGAGTCTCACAGTCTGGGGCCGGTTCGTGAGGAAATCCTTTATCCAGGCACATGTGAGAGGAGGGAGGCCAAGAGTGACCAGTTTGTTGATGAGGATGTCCGGGATGATTGTATTAAAGGCTGAGCTGTAGTCCACAAAGAGCATTCGGACGTAGCTCTGCCGCTGCTCCAGGTGACTCAGCACAGCATGGAGGGCTGTGGCGATGGCGTCTTCTGTGGATCTGT
>NC_091757.1:58312143-58354643 GCF_043380555.1 Nothobranchius furzeri
CTGCCATGTCTACATACCCACTCGAAGACCCTCGTGATAGATCCGGAATATTGAAGTCCTCGGACTTCCCGGCACCGAGGTCTGTAGAAGAAACTGCGGTCCCACTAAACCGGTCTTAGAGTTGTCTCCAGGTCACAACAGACGGATGGAACCGCGCGTCTGGGACTCTGAAGGAGTCTAAACGACATCAGCTTGTTCTGCAGGAACCGTTGCGGTGTCAGCTTCTCAGGTGCAAAAAGGTTTTGACGGCGTATCAAAAGCTTTGATGGTTAAAGAGGTTTTGCTTCAGATGGCCGGTCTGAAGCTTCTCTAGAACCGAGGAAAAACCAGAGTAATCTGGTTCTAATGTTCTCATGTTATGGGTGTGTAGCCAACCAGAGGTTGACAAGTTTGAGGAATATTACCAAGAAACTCAGAAACACGCCTTCTTTGATCCGGAGGCTCTGATCTGGGTAAAGGCTATCTATGTGTCATGGGCTTAACTTTACCTGACTTTGTTCTGGTGTGAGTGCAAATGGTGACGACCTCGTCAAGTAAACATGTGATCAGTCATTAAGCACAGATTAATGAAACATTTCATTATTTTATAATTATTATAAGTAGCCATAAACAAACATTTATTTACTGATTATCTAGCTTATAAGTTTTAGAAGTTCATAATTAATTCTTAAATCTTCTTTCGTCTTTTGTCTGTGAAGCAAGAAGTCTTAGACAAAAGGAGTGCTCTGTGAGGGACCTTGAGGAGAGAATGTTATTGTTGTGATTTCGTTATCCGTGTTCAGAGCTGCAGGCTCTGAGCTCCCGCTGGTGGGATGAAGGCAGGCTGATTTAAAGGGAACACGTGCAGTCTCGTGTCTCCTTGTTGACCGGATGTTGGACGGTCAAACTGGACCTAAAACTGACCATTTGTGGACATTTCATAAGAAACTGCTAAGCGTTAACACATCTCTGATCTTTGTTCATTATAATTTGATGCTAAAGTCAACTTCTACTTTTTAGATTTTCGTAGAAAAAGTCACACATTTGATTTTGATAATTGCAGTTTTCTAATAGAAACAGTTTTTCTTTTTCTCCTGGTTTTAGTTTGCAACACGTTTCACTCTCCAGCATTAACTGACATTTTAATAACGTATTGGTTTAGCCTAAAATTCTAAAGTCCAGTTAACACATCAGGGTTTTTAAAACAATGACACCTCGCATGTCGATAATACACGTCAGACGTACGAGTTCTGGTTCTACAGTGTGTGGTGTGCATCGCAGCAAAAACCACACACTGCACACAACCTGCTTTTGCTCAAGGGCATTTACCGCTGAGACAGGAAATGATGCAATATCAAACATGACTTTCAAGTAAACAAACATGGTGGCAGAGGGAAGCACAGTGAGCCTCCATCGCCTTGCTTTATGATTGGCTACACGTCACAGGCAACATGTTTGTCTATCACAGAAAACCAGACCAAGACAATCCATCATGTCTGAAAGTCTGGATTTATGATCGGAGCGGTTCCAACGTCCTTCTGAACGGACCAGAGCACTCTAACACACCACACATGGTAGGATTATCTGATAAGAAAATCTCTACAGCAGTAACGTAATCATAAGACCGTGTGAGTCACACATGTGCACCAAATCTGCTAAACTTTATGATTTTTTTGGGACAGTAAATAAATGAATAAAATGTTTAGGGGACCTTGGGATTTAGCAACAACAACAAAAAAGGCTTTTCTGTGACAGAAACAAGTTCAATCCTAGCTGGGTGCAGGGAAAGTGATGGACACGTCTTAGGGAGGGCACGTGACTGATTTTGCTGCATTTTCCTGAATGTCAGTGTAAATTAAGAAATACCTATTTGAACCATTGCAGGAAGACAAACACTCAGAAAATAAAGATGTTTAGAAAACAATAGATCAAGACACAAAGTCAAGAAAGAGGAGAAAAACAACAGAAACAGGATGGAAAGAATGCTTTTAATGAACAGCCAGACAGTGAAAATGCTAAATCTATAATTGAGCTTGAACATTGTGTGTGCTTGTGTGGTTTCATCAACAAACTATTGATTTTTCAGTTTCTTTTTCGTGCTGACTAACTTCCTTTTACACAGAACAAATCAGAGAGGTAAATTAAGAAGCCACTTAGCATAACTGCCCTGCTAAGAGGTCTGCACATGCCCACGTACGCACGAGCATCTTAAAGCAACAAAGATAAACATGTGTTCTAATTAAGAATTAATTACACAGCAAAGCCTCTGAGAGAGGTGAAGCTCTGTAGAGAAATAAAAAGGGTCAGAGACAGAGGATGAAGACGCAACGGGGCAGATAGCGTAGCAGAAGTGAAGACCACAAAATAAAAGAAAAAGCCTGGGGTGAAGGAGAAGGGATGAAGGTAAAGAGAGGAGATGGGGATGTTTACATGTTTTCTTTAGAGAGAAATGTTGGTGAAAAGCAACAGAAGACTTTTACTAACAGGTAAAAATTAAACATCTCATGGGAAATGGGAAGGGAAGCCAAGGAACATTAAAATTGTCCAATCTACAAAAACTAAAGGACCTCCAAGACCACAAGAAACAAAGTAAATTGTTGACTCATGTTTGTGTTCTAGTTGTCTACCGGCTGGGTAAGGGTTACGGTTCGGTTCACCTGCTTTTACTTCCTTTCTGCCCACGTTACCAGGTAACTGCCACAGAGAGATGGCTTAGTGAACTAGACCAAATTCTTGCTTTGCAAAGTTTGGTCTAGGAACGCTCCACTGGAACCTCTGCAGCCCCAACAGCATTCTGGCTGGCCAATCACAGCTCTCTAGAGGGGTTTCAAACACATAAAGAGCTGTGATTGGTCCATAATGGTGGGCCAATCATAGTGCTCTATCTGCTTAGTGAAAAAATCACAGAGCTTTATCCGCTTTGTGGGCCAATCAGGGCACTCTATATGCCTGGTGGGTGGGATGATGCAACAGAGTGAAACAAGAGGATGTCACATTCATTGTCCAGTGGAATGCGGAGATCATTTGAAAGACAACGGTAGAACACCCCCCCCCACACACACACACACACACACACACACACACACAACCGAGAGCCGTCAACGGAGCGTTGTCTGGCTTGCCAGGCTAACAGAGAGATGCTTTCTGTTAATTGGGTAAAATATTAGCATCTAAATGCAAAATAATCTAAAAAACAGAACACAACTAAGCATACTCTGTGGAGCTGTCCTTGGTGCTGAAACTGTTATTAATCGTGGGTTTGGTTTCATAAAAAACGGTTTGATACGCCATTGGTAAGTGGTCATGTTTCAACATTTTGACTAATGCTAATTATGTGTGTGTGAAGACAACAAAGGAAAAAAGCAAAGGAGGAAGAACGATGTTTGGGTATTTACAGACACCAGCGACAAAAAGCAACATTCATCTTAACCGTACTAAATGATTCTCCTAATTAAATTTAATTAGTTAATGTCTGTTGGCTTATTTTCCATCTCCTGTGGTTCTCCTTTTGTCTCCCTAAACTCACCTCTCAGTTATACGCAGAAATAAAACTTTTTTTCTTTGCCCGCACTAAAGAAAAATGACTAATAATCTCTCATTTCCCAGAATGGGATTATGTTTTCCACCTTCAGAGAGACTTAACTGGTTATGTGGTATTAAATGTTGAACAGGGGCCTATTTTTGAAGGCATTACTTGATAGTTGCTTTAAAAACCAGAACTCTACCCTGTACCGACCCATCAGCTCTGTTGATGAGCTGACTCTTAACACAGAGGTGGCAGCTGATGGCTGAGGTGGAGTCGGATCACACCAACAGTTTTTCTAAACCAGCAGAAAGCACACCTGATGCAATTATCTGAGAAGCCAAGCTTTCAGGCGGTTTTTCAAACAGCTCAGAGAGAAATTCGACAATTTACTATAGTTGTATTTCTGATTTGTACAAAGTCTGGTTCTCAGATGTGAAATTGTTTAAACTGGACGATGTAAAACTCTTAGAGCTTTCACATGTAGCTCTCTTTGAAGATACGCCTCCGGCTCTTAATTCCATCCCTTTACTTTTCCTTACTTCAAAGACCAGAGAAAAATGAAGCTTTCATCTTGGCGACCTATCACAACAACCCCTCTCAGTGACACACACCTTAAACAACCAACCAATAATCAACACCTGGCCGAGAGCGCTGGTAAACAAATCAGGAAGCCCAAATGGCTTGTAATAGGAGCTATTTCGATGCTTTTACCTAAGGAGAGAGCCAAAAGCGAGATGAAGGGAGGAATAGAAAATTGGTTGTGCAGATATGAGTACGCACAGAAAAATGTTGCTGTTTGCTCCGGCGTGTATTTGTTTTTATGAAAATCAGTCAGTCTGATGCTTGTGTATAGAACGCGGGTTGGGAACGCCTGTTTTAATAAATACTTGTTTAAATGTCATGGGACAACTGTTAGGAAGGATTTGCTGTTGTGTCTCATAATCATTCTTGTTTCATACAATAAAAATGGCAAAATAAATATTTATCTGATTAAATAAATATATTTAAGCGACTAAAACACCCAAAAGTTTTCCTTTTCCTTTTTTGAATTTAAGTTTAAGGATAACACCTTAATCTAACAGCTGGAATGTCTCCCCAGCCTTCATTAGTGTCTACAGGAGTGATAGATCACTAAATGAAACTTGTCAGCTGTGTTCATGATCTAGAACATGCTAGAACCAGACTGCAGTACCACGTAAGTCAGCTCAATTTTAAGTCCCAACAGAGCAGCCTGCCAGTCTGAAGTTGCAAGTGGAATATTCTGGCCACAAGAGGTGATAAGGGCTAGATGGCCTTTCATTAACCCTGTAAAGACTCAGTTTAGCACATACTGGCTAAAGGAAAATTAGAAAATACTCCTTTAAGTTGCAAGTTTCTGAAGATATTTGCAATAAACCCCTTTCAGATGAAGTAATATCAGTGATTTTTCATACTTGATATTTTCAGTACCTTCCATAATGAGCCATGTCAGAACTCTGTCACTTTAAGAAATCAACCTAGCTGGAGCTGACCACTCACACCCATTCCCACTCAGGCTGCTAAAGGTCGAGAAGCTCTGATATCCGGGAGCACCTGTCTTGCAGGTCAGAGGTAGTTCCACTATAATTTCCCCATTTGTGACATCACAAACAGGGACTTTTTGAAACGGCTTGTTTTAGGCACACAGGTCCTGACACCAAACACTGAAAGTAAACAGATGGATGGAAATTTTTCAGGTCTGGAGTGTTTATAGAAGCAGAAAAGATGCACGTGGCAGCACAAAAGGATTTAAATGGTGAGTTTAGCACAACACGTCTCCTTTACAGTAAGATTAATTGCATAGCTTTACTTGTGTTAATAAGTAGTTTTTCTTTAGCAAAAGAAAAGTTGAAAGTCGGGCCCTCATCCACTTCCATAGAAAACAGCACGAGTAAAAGCATCCATAATAATAATGACTATGGCGGTGGGAATGTTTTTAACTGACTCCATTTACAAAAGTTGCGAGCCTTCCCAGTTCTGATCAGATTCTCCGTAAAGAGCAGAACTCTTGAGAAAACTGGGTTTTGTCACCGGGGCTTTGCTGTTTGAAGGAGGGACATCAGGCCAGATTAGCTCTACCTCGGTGCTAATGGAAACGGGAGCTCCTCGTTTTAGCCCGAGGTTGAGCTGAAAGAAGAACTTCCATCTATGAGTTGTGAACACGTAACATAACGGTGGTGCTTTACCCAAATAGAGTAGAAAATAGAATCTTCAACCTGAAGTGGAGCATTGAAATAGAATCTTACATGAAAGAATGTGGTTCGTCTTTTTAAACTGACTTCAGATTAAACAGTAATAACGGTTTAGATGGAATGAAACTAAAAAGCAAGTTTGATGACGAGTGAAGAAAAGCTTTCAGTTACAAGTCTGCCTCCACACAACGCCGCTGATAACTTATAAACGTTTTAGGAACAAGCCTGCTCATTGCGCTTGTGTGAACACTCATGTGTGCCTAGAGGATCTGTAGCAACAGCCAGGGGTGAAAGACATGACCTTTAAAACGTCGGTTACCCTGGAGATACAGGGTAAGGCCAGCAATCAACAAGATGGCTGATAGGAGGAGGAAGATAATCTGGTAAATCCAAACTCACCTGAGCCAGTGGGACGATGCCCTGGATGTCGGCGTTGCTGATGTAGAGGTGCGAGACTTTCTCCACTTGCCTTGGAGCCGTCTGTGTGCTGGAGGGGTATTCCACCGTCCAGTGTAGAGTCTGCGTCGGCACCAAGTTAATCACGTTGTCCACCTCAAAGTCCAGCTGCATCACCTTGTACGAGGAGCTGTCTAAGCTGCAAAAGCAAGAAGAAAACGTCTGAGGGAAGTATTCAACATATTTATTGGTTTCTTATGATTCTTTGACAATCAGGGAACACAGAAAGCGAGGATGAGCATTTTCAAAGGTTTTAGCATAAAATTGTGCTCTCAACACAATCATTTGTCTAGAAATTAGTTTAAATTTTCCTCTGAGTTCTTAAAATGAAAGTTAGAACTTAACACAACTAGAACACACACACACACACGGTCACGCGCACACAGACACACACACGCACACACACACACACACACACGCACACTATCACACACACACACACACACACACACACACACACACACACACACACACACACACACACGCACACGCACACACACATGACTGGAGGGACTGTGGTCAGGTTTAGAATCAGTTAAAATTGCTTGACAGGAATTGAAGGACGTACAAAACTAATCCCAGCAGGGTGCGTTGATGTTACTTTGAGAGCAAAGAGACATAAAACTCGATACGCCTAACGTGTGTTCGTCACAATGAGACAAAACCTCTTACGGGTTCAGATACCAACAGCAAATACTCCCAGTTCACACTCAGTGCAACACAAACGGTAAAACGTTCAACACACTCCACCGCCGACTGTTCCACAGCGACGAGAGCGATACTAATCTAGATTCAGTTCAGTAACCAACAATCATTCTGTTGCTGGTCGACTGACCGCTCCATGAAAACAAAACTAAACACATAAACTGTTGTAATCCATCAACACCCAAAACATATCCACAACCCAGTTTAAACATGTTTAAGCCTATGAGATAAAAAACACACACGATGCTGTAAATTACAGGTCAGATCCAGCAGCTGGGCTGGTACCTGCTGTCTGTCTGAGGGACGCCGTGCGTTAGTCTGCAGAGACGGGGTGAGTGATGTGTTACAAAGCTGGATTAAGGAGGAGAAACTGATGGATGTCAGCTCCCCTTGACCTCGTTCACTTCCCCATCGTGCCAGGCTCCCTGTCATCATTTGTCTCCTGTATCCACCGTCGCTTGGGTCTCTTATCAGACCAGACCTGAAATCAGGTAGTTATTATAGCGCTCCTTTAGAGGAGAGCTGCTTGTTCTGCAGTTCCCTTCAGATATCAGAGTCCGACACAGACAAAGCAGCAATCTAAACCGTACTGAAATATCAATAATCGTGTTTTCATCAGTCAAGTGACAATAAAATGCATTTTCATTGTATTTATCTTTAAAAACTCTGTAGCTTTCTCATTTTATTTTATGTTTTTACCAGCAGAACATCATTTTTCATTACAGTACGTCACACAGGAGTACGCGGAGGGCGACATCGTCCTCTGCTGCCCCCACGTAAACGGAAGCAACGCCACGAACAGCTGGCTGCTCTGACGAAGGCGGACGTTCGGCCGAAACATGACGGCTAAAGGTAAACAACATCGAATTAGTGCACTGTGTTGAATAAGAGAAAAGATGATTGCCCTTCATGTTGTAATGAGGTTTGCTATCAACAAAAACTGATGACATGATGAAGTGAGAAAGAAGACATTCATGATGGAAACAAAGATATTAGACGTTTTATTTAGAGTCCTCCGTGTAAGTACGTATTCTTTGCAACCGCCATGTTCCGTGTTGTTTAATCTGAAAGGACACATTAGCACCGCCCCCATTTGAAATTTTACACGGATAACCTGCAAACACTACACAGGTGTACACACATGCAGACCGAGACACAATACCCTGTCACTCTCACTCTCTGTTGCTGTCTTCTCACTCTCGAAGACACGCAAACACAGACAGTGCACGTGCAACACGCTCCTCCCTCTGTCCAACCAATGCAACACACGCACGCACACACACACACGCACGCACACACACACACACACACACACACTTGTACAAGGAACTGTCCAAAAATTGTTGAGTGTGTTTTGGTGCAGTGTAATCACTGGAGCTGAAAAAGCAATGTGTCTGCAGTGACAGGTTCATTCAGGTGTTAGCTCCGTCCCGAGCACTAGGCTCTGAAACAATATTACACTGTCCTCTAGCACACACACACACACACACACACACACACACACACACACACACACACACACACACACACACACACACACACACACACACACACACACAGAGCACTAAAAACCAACCAAATGAAGCCGCTGCAGAAGTTCACGCTTTTTCACAACTTCTAGGCTCGTTTTCACCGAGGAGACGTGTGGCTACCGCCCCGGTTACCGACACTAATGTACGATCTACACATTTAGATGAACATGGGCTTTTTTTCTGTTCTGCAGCCAAATCACTAGAGCACTTTTACAGTTAATGTTGTTTGATGATTAGTGATACACAAAAAATATTGAAAATATTGATACTGAAAAATAAAAATATGAAGAAAGCTTAAAAACAAGAAACAGTCCAGAATGAGCAGAAACATGGACAGAATTCTACTTTTTTCATATATACACTGTGTGTGTGTGTGTGTGTGTGTGTGTGTGTGTTAGAGAACATCAGGGTATCGGACGTCGGTTAAAAGATCCCAGACCTTAAGTGTTATTTGTACCATCTAACATCTTACACACACCTCATGAACTTCCGTGCTGCTAGACAATAATGTTTAATGTTAGGAAATAGAGACACCTCTGCAGCAGCAGTCTGCTATAACTAATCAAATGTGATTTATAAGAAAGCTGTCTAATAAGACATCTCCTTTAACACTTCCAAAGCTGAAAATTTACGCTGGAAAATGGGTTTTGATTTTGTTTTGTAACAACAGATTAGTAGCTTAGCACCAAACAAGGACAGGCTTAAAATAACTCTCCTCTGGCAGCAGCGAGCGTCTTCTGAGAGCACTGCTTGGACTGCCTATTTCTAGAGTCTCGGAGCTGATTAGGAGAAATTATTGACTTGTTTTCTGTCTCTTTATCTATTTAGCCGTCAGTTAAGTGACCTTGTTTCCAGGCAGTCAGATAAAATCGTGTTTGCAGCTCCATCTTTAATGTTGACAACCTTTTACATGATTGTGTCCCACTACTGAGTTTCATTCCCAACATTTATTCTACACATTTTATCAATCAGAGAATAAATATCTGCAAACTTGATTATTAGGAATTCAGAGGTTTTTGCACCGTGACCATTTCTGTGAGCATGCCTTGGAGTTCCCACATGGCTAGAAGAGTTGGTGCCAAAGTGCAAGCAGCATTCATGAAGGGAATTCCTCAAATGCTTCAGAACGTTTGCAAGAGTTCCCAGTTTCTTTGTGCAAACCTCGGGGACTTTCTCTGGTCGCTGAGATTTGGGTTAAATAATTTACGAACAGTTTTATTTTTCTATCAACTTCATTTCCACGAGTCAGCGTTTAAAGGTGTGGCAGTTCAGGTGTGTGTGTGTGTGTGACTGACAGTTTACTCTAAAGCCTGGCGTATACTTGTCCATCACGTTGGCTGACAGAGAGACGCAGCGCTAGCGCGCATCAACCCAAAGGCTCTGTGGCAAATCCACAGAGGGGGATTCTTGACTTGTTCGTTGAAAGTGACGTAAATCGCAGGCCTGTGATTGGTCAGAATACCACTTCCTTTGAATTTGTCAACCGCAACACCACCCAACCTCCACCAAAAGATAAATGATTAAGTAATTAAATATATAAATAAATAATATAGAAAATAAACAAGTGCCACAGATACCTGGTGGCTGACACTGAACAGATGGGAGAATGCAGAGCAGTCTGACGTGAACATGTTTACACAAGTTATTAAAGGAAGACCAAGATGAAAGAGGAATGTGTGTTAAGCCTCTGAAGTAAATAAACACAACACAAATACAAATACACAGCAGTACATTCACCATGGCGGACCAGAGTCATGTCTGCAATGATGACAGAAAATAGTGATGCTTTGGTAGGCGCCTCAAATAGAGACAAAATTCTGTTTTATTCTAACAAAAAGAAACACTTTGTCTGGTGACTTTAGCTGCCGGTGGATCTTCTGTAATTCAGACCCGTTTGGTGACCTCTTATTGGTCCGTCCGCCTGAAGAGAAGCAGGGGGTGAAGGAATAAATACAATCTCTACGTCCAGACCACAAATCCAGTCTTTAAAACATAGACACAGCCAGTCGTTCCACGTAGGCAGTGCTGCGAGGACAGGGTGCATTATCAAAGAACACCGTAGGAAAGTGGTGGTCTCAGGGGAAATTCAAAGGACAACGGAGAACAAACATATACACTCATGCACCAACAGACATCTACCGCTGGCAAGGACGGAAAAGGGAAGCATCCCCTGGGAGGAGACAAGACAGGAAAAGAAGGATGGAAATGAGAAAAGAAGAAAACGTGACAAAAGAACAATTCTTTTCTTTTTGCTTAGAGGAAGGTGTCACTTAGCAGCATTTTCCCCTCAGCACCTGCACAGCCACTGGCTGACAGCAGGTGTGTGTGTGTGTGTGCACGTGTGTGTGTGTGTGTGTGCGTGCGGGCGTGTGTGTGTGCACGTGTGTGTGTGTGCGTGCGGGCGTGTGTGTGTGTGTGTGTGTGTGTGTGTGCGTGCGGGCGTGTGTGTGTGTGTGTGTGTGCACGTGTGTGTGTGTGTGTGCGTGCGGGCGTGTGTGTACGTGTGTGTGTGTGTGTGTGCGTGCGGGCGTGTGTGTGTGTGCACGTGTGTGTGTGTGTGTGTGTGTGTGTGTGTGTGTGCGTGCGGGTGTGTGTGTGTGTGCGTGCGGGCGTGTGTGTGTGTGTGCACGTGTGTGTGTGTGTGTGTGTGTGCGTGCGGGCGTGTGTGTGCACGTGTGTGTGTGTGTGCACGTGTGTGTGTGTGTGTGTGTGTGTGTGCGTGCGGGCGTGTGTGTGTGTGCACGTGTGTGTGTGTGTGCGTGCGGGCGTGTGTGTGTGTGTGTGTGCGTGCGGGCGTGTGTGTGTGTGTGTGCACGTGTGTGTGTGTGTGTGTGCACGTGTGTGTGTGTGTGTGTGTGCGTGTGTGTGTGTGTGTGTGCGTGTGTGTGTGTGCGCGTGTGTGTGTGTGTGTGTGTGTGTGTGTGTGTGTGTGTGTGCGCGTGTGTGTGTGTGCGCGTGTGTGTGTGTGCGCGTGTGTGTGTGTGCGTGTGTGTGTGTGCGCGCGTGTGTGTGTGCGCGTGTGTGTGTGTGTGTGTGTGTGCGTGTGTGTGTGTGTGTGTGTGTGTGTGTGTGTGTGTGTGCGCGTGTGTGTGTGTGTGCGCGTGTGTGTGTGTGCGTGTGTGTGTGTGCGCGCGTGTGTGTGTGCGCGTGTGTGTGTGTGTGCGTGTGTGTGTGTGCGTGTGTGTGTGTGTGTGTGTGTGTGTGTGTGTGTGTGTGTTATTCTTTTAGAAAACAAAATTATAAAACTGTTGAGAAGATGGACGAACAGACAGATGGATGGATGGATGGACAGACAGACAGACAGACGGACGGATGGATGGACGGACAGATGGATGGATGGATGGATAGATGGACGGACGGATGGATGGACGGGTGGATGGATGGATGGATGGATGGATGGAGGGACGGACAGACAGACAGACAGACGGACGGACGGACGGACGGATGGGTGGACGGACGGACGGACGGACGGACAGACAGACAGACGGACGGATGGATGGACGGACAGATGGATGGATGGAGGGACGGACAGACAGACAGACAGACGGACGGATGGACGGACGGACGGATGGGTGGATGGACGGACGGACGGATGGATGGATGGATGGCTGAGTGGATGGATGGATGGATGGATGGATGGCTGAGTGGATGGATGGATGGATGGATGGGTGAGTGGATGGATGGATGGACAGACGGACGGATGGATGGATGGATGGATGGCTGAGTGGATGGATGGATGGATGGATGGGTGAGTGGATGGATGGATGGACAGATGGATGGATGGATGGGTGAGTGGATGGATGGACAGACGGACGGATGGATGGATGGATGGGTGAGTGGATGGATGGATGGACAGACAGACGGATGGATGGATGGATTGTGAGTGAGGGTTTGGTTGCGTGGGGAGAAGCTCCACAGAGAAACCCGTCTGAACCTGCGAGGGACAACTGGACTCAGAGACAACACAGAGCCTCAGAAGACCTGTGAGGTTTAGCTTTGGACTGACCCCAAAACCGCGTCTGATCGCTCGTGTAAAAATATCACCGCGTGTGTTTTAAGTCCCCGCCTGGCAGTCTATCAGCATTTTGCTCTTAGTGCCTTCAGCTCAATGTGCCCTTGGCTGCAATGTGGAAGCAAACATCAATCCAGCAAACACACCTTTGAGTCCTTTTACCTGGGCTTAGCTTCCACTGATCAGCTGTTGGATCAGTTTCAAAAAGTCAAAAGGTTTCAGGAGAAAAAAGAGACTGATCTATTTTAAACCCGTCGTATTGAAATGTCGCTGGATTTATACGACTCTATACTATAAAATGTTACTAAAACACCTTTTGCATGTGAAATATAGATTTCTGTGATCGCAGCATCTGTTGCAGATAATGACATTAAAATTACAAATTGCACACTTCTACAAAGTATACGTTGTATTTGGTTGATTTGCTTACCTGCAACAAATACCTACTATGCTGCACAAATAATGCATTAAACTGATTAATACACAGAACATGATAAACATAAGACTGCATATTAAATAAATGAAAAGTCGAGCTTTGATTTGGTTTAAAGTTCTATGGAGATTATTCATGCTCGCTGGACACAACTTTTAATGAATATTAATGAATGTTGAGGGTTGTTGACAGACATATTTACATGTAAACATTTTATCGAAAGATTTTACAAACAGAAAGCTAAAAAGTAATGTTTTTCAGAAACATTTACCTAATTGTTATTTTTATTGAACTCTTTCACTTCAAATACATCATTGCATGCAGAAACGAAGTGGGAGTGTATTTGCACATGCGGGTGTGAGATGGAGGGAGTGTGTGTGTGTTTCTGAGCTGTCAAGATTCCAGTGAGGTTGTCACCAGGAGGACAGAGGGGACTCGTGGGGAATGAGCTTGCAGAAACAAAGGACAGATTCAGGCTAACGTTCACGTTTGAACCAGCACACACATATTGTATCCTACATGCGCAGGCTCCAAAGATTAATGCAGCTTTCACTCTAATATAAAGTGAATTTTGATACAAGGAAGCGCCTGCATACACTACATTACTTAACTAGTCATTAAAATGTGTCAACATAACCTCCAAACATCTGTTCTGAAGCAGAGAGCTGATAGAAGACAGGAGGACAAATCAATAGTACCGAGCTGCTGGGGAAAGACACCCTGACACAGTGATTCTCAGCGTTTCACTTCTCCTAAAGGTAGACGTTTTTATTCAAACACACATTAAACTTAAGTCAAAGCTTAAAAACTATTGTTTTAGCATGTCTCCGCATGCTACTGGACAACAGACAACATGACGCACTCACTAGTCTACCATACACTGTCAAAGTAGATGTAAATACATCCTTTTTCTAAATAAAGGACTAAAGTACCCTGTCTGCTGTCAACTCAAACAAAAGCCCAAGTCTAAAAAGTCCAAAGATGATACCAAAGCCGTTTCAAATTAACCGTCGCCATTTTAGTTCCACTCAGTCGCAGTAACATCCTGCCAACCAAGCCCATAGAGCGCAGTGATTGGCCCACAAAACAGACTGCTGTGATTAGCACGCCAACAAACTGGCCGGGGCTGCAGAGATTCCAGTGGAGCATGGCTCCTCAGACATGCAAAGGCGAATCATCTCGCTGCTATTATCTATCTAGATTTCTAGGCTAGATCTTTCCAGTACATTCTGGAACATGAGTGGTACTCCAACAACCTTTTGTTTTCCTTTTGTCTGACAAGGTTGGTGGCAGTAGCTCAAGCCAGCATTAGCAGTAGCTAAGTCCCACATTAGCAGTAGCTCAGTCCAACATTAGCAGTAGCTCAGGCCAGCATTAGCAGTAGCTCAGTCCGACATTAGCAGTAGCTCAGTCCGACATTAGCAGTAGCTCAGGCCAGCATTAGCAGTAGCTCAGTCCAACATTAGCAGTAGCTCAGGCCAACATTAGCAGTAGCTCAGGCCAACATTAGCAGTAGCTCAGGCCAGCATTAGCAGTAGCTCAGTCCAACATTAGCAGTAGCTCAGTCCAACATTAGCAGTAGCTCAGGCCAGCATTAGCAGTAGCTCAGGCTGACATTAGCAGTAGCTCAGTCCAACATTAGCAGTAGCTCAGGCCAGCATTAGCAGTAGCTCAGTCCAACATTAGCAGTAGCTCAGGCCAACATTAGCAGTAGCTCAGGCCAACATTAGCAGTAGCTCAGGCCAACATTAGCAGTAGCTCAGTCCAACATTAGCAGTAGCTCAGTCCAACATTAGCAGTAGCTCAGGCCAGCATTAGCAGTAGCTCAGGCTGACATTAGCAGTAGCTCAGTCCGACATTAGCAGTAGCTCAGTCCGACATTAGCAGTAGCTCAGGTCAGCATTAGCAGTAGCTCAGTCCAACATTAGCAGTAGCTCAGGCCAGCATTAGCAGTAGCCCAGTCCGACATTAGCAGTAGCTCAGTCCGACATTAGCAGTAGCTCAGGCCAGCATTAGCAGTAGCTCAGGCCAGCATTAGCAGTAGCTCAGTCCAACATTAGCAGTAGCTCAGGCCAGCATTAGCAGTAGCTCAGGCCAGCATTAGCAGTAGCTCAGGCCAGCATTAGCAGTAGCTCAGTCCGACATTAGCAGTAGCTCAGTCCGACATTAGCAGTAGCTCAGGCCAGCATTAGCAGTAGCTCAGTTCAACATTAGCAGTAGCTCAGTCCAGCATTAGCAGTAGCTCAGTCCGACATTAGCAGTAGCTCAGGCCAGCATTAGCAGTAGCTCAGTCCGACATTAGCAGTAGCTCAGGCCAGCATTAGCAGTAGCTCAGGCCAGCATTAGCAGTAGCTCAGGCCAGCATTAGCAGTAGCTCAGGCCAACATTAGCAGTAGCTCAGTCCAACATTAGCAGTAGCTCACTCCAGCATTAGCAGTAGCTCAGGCCAGCATTAGCAGTAGCTCAGGCCAGCATTAGCAGTAGCTCAGGCCAACATTAGCAGTAGCTCAGTCCAACATTAGCAGTAGCTCAGTCCAACATTAGCAGTAGCTCAGTCCAGCATTAGCAGTAGCTCAGGCCAGCATTAGCAGTAGCTCAGTCCGACATTAGCAGTAGCTCAGGCCAGCATTAGCAGTAGCTCAGGCCAACATTAGCAGTAGCTCAGTCCAACATTAGCAGTAGCTCAGTCCGACATTAGCAGTAGCTCAGGCCAGCATTAGCAGTAGCTCAGTCCGACATTAGCAGTAGCTCAGGCCAGCATTAGCAGTAGCTCAGTCCGACATTAGCAGTAGCTCAGGCCAGCATTAGCAGTAGCTCAGGCCAGCATTAGCAGTAGCTCAGTCCAACATTAGCAGTAGCTCAGTCCAACATTAGCAGTAGCTCAGGCCAGCATTAGCAGTAGCTCAGTCCGACATTAGCAGTAGCTCAGGCCAGCATTAGCAGTAGCTCAGGCCAGCATTAGCAGTAGCTCTGGCTAACGTTGATGTGATTAGCATTATTTAAATAGCTGACGTTGAGGTGGGTTTGGACATGCTAGTGTAAGGGTGTGTGTCTAATTTTAGGACGTGTTAAATCACATTTCTCGTGTTGGAAAAGGCCCGTTTGATCAGAAGGCAGGTTGGAGACGGCACAGACTCGATGCAACATTAAACATCCCAAGCTGCTTGGCTTTGAATTCTTGGAAACCTTTAAACACAAAGTTCATATTTGGCCAGTGAATGACCATGTCGTCTTGACAAAACAAGCTAGCCTGTAAAAGTACACATTTTTCCCACTGAAGAGTTGAAGAATAATGAACCACTTTTTATCTTTAGTTCTAAGAATGCTGGGACTGCCCTGTTGAGCTCTGACGTCACTAGACATGATACTTTCCACTCTGTTCTCAATAAATAATTGTATCTGCAGCTCTTTGTTGCCTCAAACTTCAACTGTTTTTGTTGTTGTCATTTTCTTCAAAGCGAGGCACCCAGGAGGCATCCTAATTGGAAGGTCCAACAGTTTCAACTGGTCTGATGGATTCTCTCAGATGTTTGAGGTGTTGCAGTTTATTCACCGTTATACCTGAACTAGAATAAACGAGATAGAGAACGATGTACAGATCCCATTCTGTTCTCAGTGTCCAGCCTCCACATTGTTCCACGCTTATCGTTCTTTTGTTTTTACGTTCTCTGTCAATGCGTTTTCTTTTGTTATATTTCCTTTCTTGTCTGCATTTCTATCCATCTGAATGCACAAAGACACTTTGCTGATTTGTAATCCCCCATTTCCAGATCACCAACAGATTTCATCTCATCCCTGTCTAACCTTCCTCGTTTCTGCCTAAAACATCTATCTGTGACTCCAACACACATGGACACACACATCCACGCTGCTTGTTTGCTTTAATCATTCACCCATTAAACGTTATTCTTTAGTCACTCTTTTCACCACCAACTGAACATTCTCTGTTGTTGTCACAAGAGAACAAAGTTCACAAGGACCGGTGCGCAACATGCAAATGCTTTTAGAAGAGGCTCAAGAATGGGACGCGAGTGTGTTGTCTGCTCCTCTGCATAAATATGCATGCATGCATAAACATATTTAAATATTAAATATGAGTCAAAATTTTCATTTCAGGTCTTGAAATTTTGGGAAACATAAAAAATGAAGATCTATGAAAAGGAACCACAACAACACAAATATTCGTTCAAACCAACTACAATGTCATAAAAGGTTTTAGAGCAGCATCCGTGAAGCAGGAAGACACTCAGCAGACTCATTTTGAATGAAGAAACAATTTAACAGTTCATCACTAAATCAACTAAATCAGCTGTGTGTAAGATCAAAACGATGCAGGAAACATGCTGGAAGCAGCAGTGGCATGTCAGGACCCTTTCACTAAATCCAGCAGGGACTGGACTGGCACTCTGAAGTTGCAAGTGCAAAATACTGGCCACAGGGGGTGGTAGGGATTTGAGTGACATTTCATAAACCATGTGAAAGGTCATTTTTCCAAATATTGGCTCAAGAAAATTATTAACAAAGAAGAAGAAGTTGCATAGTATGCCTGTAAGGTACTAACTCGGATACTGTTGCTGGAGCAGTTGGCTGCAGAACTATTTGCACTCTCCACACAACACAACAGAACGTTATGATGTAAACCGTAATCATGGCAACAATTTCCAAAGATCTATAGTTTTCTATCACTACTTCTCTAAAGATTAAAATAGCAGTCAGACCATTTCAACTTCTCAATAAAAACTTTCATCTCTTCCCTCTTGTTTACATTTCAGCTGAGTTGATTGTTCCAACCTCCTGGTCATAAACACCAAAACTTCTCTGCACCCAGCTTCTAGCCCAATCCAAAAATGAGAATCATCAGAAAAGATCCACAGGATTCAGCTAAAGTGTTGAGAATAATAGGTCAAAATAAGTTGTACAATTACTGTACCCTGTGGTACTCCTCTGCTGGTGACCATCTTGTTAGACATCCAACCCTTTACTGTAATCTTGCCTGCCATGTGAAAAGTCTACAAATGAAACCTTTTCCCCTCTGAGTGAATGAATCTGGACAAAACAACCTGTCCAGACACCTTGGGTATTTGTAGACACATGTTGCACCATAAACCATTTTGCTTTTTTATGCTCTTAAAATGTCCCTAAACCTTACAAACGTCCTAAAAACCTCTTCTTGATACAAAGATTTCAGGGTAGTTCGAGCATCTACAGTATCACAGTTGAACATCTTCTGATTTGTTCAGAAATTAGGTGCAAGAAAAATTACAGAAGTAGATCTGTGACTACCTTTGATCAGAGTTTCCCCTGAAATCTTTGATTTTATGGTGGGATAGACTGAGTATTTTTTAGGAAGATTGCAATAATGTTTGTTCTGATTCTCGCTTTATTGGATCCTTTTGCACATGAATCATATTTTGCTTAGTTTCTCACAGAGAGACACATACAGAGTCATATTACCGATCTGCAGGGCCGGGTTGGAAAACACCTGAAACAACACTCGCCCTTAAAAAAAAGACCTCTGCAGAAATTAGACTACAAGGTGAAACTTTTGAGGTTGTCACCTAAAACATGCTCTCTCTCACTGCTCTAACATACGGACATAGAAACACAAAAACTCATTTTCTATATGAGGTTCTTTTCCCCATTTTTAGAGGAAAATTACAGCTGTTCTCCATTTTCTTTGATATTTTTGTGCTTTCAGGATTTTTTTCTCAGAGAGGAGAAGACATTCTTTAGAGATATAGCTCACGTAGCCATGACACTGCAAAAAGTCAATCAGTTAAATTTAGTTCCAGCAAATATCACTTGTCTGAGATGTAAAATGTGCCTGGCTCTGTGGAGCAAGGATCTGGTGTCTCATTTATCAAGCTTGCTTACGCACAAAACGGGGTCGGAAAACTGCGTAAGCAACTTTCCACACAAACTTTGGGATTTATGAAAGAAAACTTGGTGGAAAAATGTGCACAACTATAAGCTGACTAAGGACCTGGCTTATGCACATGCTGGACATGGAGAGCACCTGCAGTGCTGCTGCTGAGAAGATACAATTATGAAATCCTGCAGCTTTATCACTTGTACCGCTTCGTTTTCACACAGAGCAAGACCCCCCACACGCACACACACGCACGCACATACACACACACAGCCTGAAGCGCAGAATACTGAATGCAGAATATCAGCAGGGGGACAGATTGAGACAGAACATCATGCGTCTGTGACAGTGTGTGTCCTGTCACTGTGACCCGATTGATCATGTGACCTGGCTACTTGGATGAGGGGGATCTTGGTTTGGCTGACTGGGTTTGGCTGAGTCTGGGGATCGAATCCCGATTGGACCATTTTTTATCTCCGCCACAGATCTCTCTGAAGAAGTCAGCATTGACGGCTTCAGCAAAGCTGTGCCACTCTGTGGATTTTCTCTTATTTGTTTTGCAAAAGCACTTCCTTTCATTTCTCCACCTCACCCACAGGTACCTCAACTTCTGCTTGTGAAATAGCGCTTCCTTGATCTGATCATGATCGAAATGCTGCAACAGCCGGCTTATGTATATGCATGAGGTCCACAAGGCGCTTTGCATTGACCATTTATGGCAGTAAGTGGGCGTGGTGAGGGCGGGATGCGACTAAAAAGCAGCTGAGAAACATTCTGGTTAGTCTCTGATTCATGAAGCGGAGATTGCGTGCAGCTGTGTGTCCTCCATGTTTGATAGATCACACACCTGCTGGGCGTACAGTAAGTACATGTTTTTGCTGAGCTTAAGTACGGTTTTGGTAAGGATTCTACGCCATGTTTGATAAATGAGACCCCTGGTCAGTGGTTCCCCTCGGCTGTGTTGTGTCGGCCATGGTATTTACAGCACAGTTTAATGTGTTTTGATTTGATCCTATTTTATTTCCTTTGACCTCATCTGGAGGTCAAAAGGTGCTGAAATTTAAATAATAATCATAATTTACGGGGGCAGTTTGGTGATTGTTGTATTGTGTTTGGACTGTGAACATTTAGTTTTATTTGAATATTATTATTATTTGATAAATATCCACAACCTGACTATTATCTTCAATATATATTTACACAAAGTCCCTTTAACCTGAGAGACACGTTATAAAGAGATTTACATTCATGCAGCTAATGGAACAGACGGCATTAGGTCAGGAGGTTGTTGTTAAAACGTCGCTGGTCCAATGGGCTTGTTCTCCTGCTCACATGTCAAAATGTGCTTGGGCGAGACAGCGAGCCGCACACTGAACCCAGCACACCAGTGTGTTTCTCACTTCTTGCTTTGGAAAAACACGTCAGCAGCAGAAATGCTGCTAACCCTAAAATGATTTTATCAAACAGTTTTAACCACATCACAGTTTTTATTTAGTCTTTTTTTCCTGTACAATGGAAACGCACACAAGGATCAACTTAAAACTCACTTTTACATTTAACACAACTGAGGAACCAACAGCTGGCAAAAGCGCACTGCTGCCATCCAAACTCATTCTGCAAGATTTATTTCAAAATCCTTTTACAAATCTTTGCTAAGCTTTAAGTTTTGGATTATGTGTCTTTTTTCACCAGAAATACTAATCAAATAATGATGAATTTGACCCTTAGATGCAGTAGAAACGTAACATTTTGCTGCTGATGACTTAAGCGTCATCAACAGATTTAAATAACCACGTGATGCAACATTTAGGGTGTAGAGCAGGTCTATGCAACGTGCGACTCAAGATCCACTCGCGGCTTTCAGGCTGATTTTTAATGATGCTATTTAACTATTTGATGTTCATACTTCAATAGAATTTCCATTTTAGGCCTTCTATGAACAGAACAAATAAACGTAGCACAAATAAAAGACAGAAAGTACCAGATCATTTTGGAACTGGCTTCCGGTAAAATATCGAGCTCAGTTTAAAATCTTAACTCTCGTTTATAAGGCCCTCCAGGGCAGTGCCCCCTCATACATTACTGCGCTTTTGAACAGGTATACCCCATCTCGGTCTCTTCGCTCAGCCGAGCAGGAACTTCTGGTGGTCCCCCGGTCGAAATTTCGATCGAGGGGTAGTCGTGCTTTTTCTATTTTGGCTCCAACTCTGTGGAACGAATTGCCACTGAGCATTAGGCAGGCACCATCCCTTCAAGTCTTTAAGTGTCGTTTAAAGACTCATTTTTATCTGATTGCGTTTCAGCGCTAGGGTCACTTGAATTGCCCTAACATTATGGTTTTAACTATTCTTCTTTTTAAACCGGATGCTTGATTTTATTTTGTCCGACATTTGTTTTTTTTTTTATCGATTGGTCTTATTCCGTTATCTCTTATCTGTAATGCTGTTTGCTTGCTATTTTACGATTTTATGTTTTTATCCTGCTTTTATGCCCATGTATTGGGAATGTTTTCCTTTTAATGATGTTGTTCAGCACCTTGGGCTTCGGATAATGTTGTAGAAGGTGCTATACAAATAAAATTTGATTGATTGATTGATTGAACAGTGACCTTCCATCAGGCATAAGATCAGAGGCCACGTGTTACAGAAGCCCAAATGAATGATACACGGGGGTGTCGTTGGGGTGATCAACCCCAAATCATCACATATCACACTTCTCATGGCCGATCCAGACGTTTGGATGCATCATTTGTGAGGGCGCACCCTCCAAATCAATTTATCATTTGCTACCAAAATGAACATTTTCTGATGTTTTTCGCTAAAACTTCGCCGTGGTAAATCGGATCCTTTAGAAGTGTAATAGCACACCTCCCACGGCTAAGCCGGTCATTTTGATTTTGATTTTAAGGGACCTGCTGACAGAACAGCAGGTCCCTTAAAATAATCCTAAAATATGGTTTACATAAAAAAAAAATTGAACTTTTAAGGACTTAACCTAATAATTTGGACCTCGTCTTAAAAACCTTAGACATTCGTAGAGGTTTCTAAAATAAAGCTGGAATAATCGTTTTGGGATTTTGGAGTCTGGAGCGATTTGGTCGTTGCTCCACTTGAACTAGCGGTGCGAGTACTCCTCCTAACACACCAAAGAAGAAATCTACAGTGGATAATATTGCATTTATTAATATCTTCGCTTTAACAAAGGCAAACTTCAGAATGGCTGGGAAACACCTTTCATTCTTATAAGAGGCGTAATTAATGCAAAAGGACATATTTCAAAATATTTCTGTGAAAACACAATTTTATCTCCACTGTTTATGTAAAACTATTCCTCTGAGATAAGTACAGAAAGAAAGTATTTCTGATGATTACTGCATTAAACAACTCTGCCTTTCATCAAACGCGGAGGTGTTATTTCCTCGTCTCCAGGGTGAACTCGTGTTCATTGTTGTCATTATAAGTTCTGGATAGTTTAGGCCTCAGAACTAAAAACGACTCCGTTCCTAGCCTCATGCCATGCGACAGACTTCCACATGCCCGCACACACACTCACACTCACATACGCACCCTGACAGACTCCAGAAGAGAAAAAAAGAGAAGAATGAATTATTAATCGTGCCGTCTAATTATGGTGTGTGGCCCAGAGAGAGATATGATCCTAGGGAAATCACATCTAACAGTCATTTATCACAACAAACAGAGTGAAAACCTCTGGGTAGAGGAGCAGAGAGCGGTACAGTAACGAGAGAAGGAGGGCACGAGAGAGAAAAGCAGCAATGAAGGCCAACCTACATCACTATCCACACTGCTTTTAAATATAAGAAAATTAAAAAAAAAGGAGGTGGAGAGGAAGGGTTACAGGAGAGTCTAAAGGAGCTAGTTAAGATGTGCTTAATGGAGCCCTTAAAGAGCCTCTAAATACGCAGAAACTGGGTTTAAAGGGCAACACATTTCTGATAGGAAGCTTGAATATGTAAAGAGAAAGTACATTACATCCCCGTCTGGTGGAATGGACATGATGGTTTAGTACATTCCTTGGGTAGCGTCCTATTCTTCACTTCCCCAAAAAAACTTTCTGACATGCTTAACAAACAAAATATGTTTAAAGGTAACTTGTGAAGGACGGTTTAAAGGTTTTATATGATGCAATGTCTACTTTATGGAGCTTCTGACCATCTTTTATTCTCATTTCCTCATAAAAAGCAGCACCAAAGCAGTTTTTGGCTTCATGCATGTATCTCTCTGTCTCAGCTGCTTCTTTCCTGCAACTGTGCATAATGGAGCTAAGCTATTGCTGATGGCTGGATGTAGCCGGCTATGCGTCATCAATGCCCCGCCCCTCCCCATCCAGGTAGTCTCTAGTCAGGATCCCTACTCCCCAGGACTGTAAACACTAACACCCACTCTCTCTGTGTAGCTAGCCTGGAGTTTAATCTCCACACATGTGAAAAACCGATTTGTTTCTTATCTAGTCTGGACTTTAAATAAAACCTATAAAAATGGATTTTTGTCTGCAAGAGGAGCATAGCCCTGTCTAGTCTTCCTGAAGACTCGCTTAATTGACGAAAGTAGCTGGATTTTGTTTCCAGGTTCTCTCAGAAGACAACCACAATGTGACAGACTGTTTGTTAAAGCTCTGCCAGTACCGGAGTGTGTTTTCAGACAGATTACTTCTTCAAACTGGTGCCATTCCAATATGAAGCCTACCCTAGGGACAAGGGGAGCCTAAATGCTAATCACTAGCTGCTAGCTTCGTGGGACGTGCCGACGTGAGCAGCCATTGGAAATCCCATGGCGGAGGCGGGGTTTCATGGAATCCAATCATCTTTTATCCAGGTAGTAGTGTCGCGAGCGTGCCCCATTTGTCGGTTCCTTTAAAACCTGGTTCTGTTAGAACTTATAAGACTGCGCTGCTTTCTCAGGGTTTGTGGGGCGTCGGTGAGTTTTATTGTACTAGACCCTGGATTGGACTCCCTAATTAGAATCAGTTTCCTATTTTAAGGAGAAATGACATGCCATACTTGTTCTTCTGTGAGAGCACACTTCCTTTTAGATACTCCCGTTATCTAGTGGTTCTAGATACTAGGACAAATTCAGCGGGTGGCCATCCGTCGCTGACAATTCTTTGGGTTATATTAGGATTAATTTGCGCCTCTGTCAGCTTTGTGGGCGGTGGTAACTAGAAAATGATTCTTGTTAGTTGATCAGGCTAACATAGATTTATCAATTAATCTGATTAATCCACCCTTCCCACGCTGGCGGAGACTTTTTCACACTTGCAAACAGAGCCTATTTTAACCTACTAATGTTTTGGCTTATCATCCCTAAGACATCTCGTTACTCACGGGAGAGGAGAAGACGAGCTTCTTTACTTAAGGTTTCTTTTTCTTAATCTGTCACAAACCGTAAAGTAAATCCTGATAATTCAGGAACCTGTAATTAATGTGCTTACCTCTCCTTATTGTTCAGGTCGGGGCTCCCACTTGTCCCTTTAAAGAGGACCTGGAAGAATCAGGGATGTGGATTCTTTTTCAAAAAGTTTATTACAAGATTAAAAAATACAAAAAATGGGTAGATATAAGACTGATCACTACCCCCAAGGAGAAATTAATCCTAATAATTAACTAAGAATAATGAGTTGGCTTACACCAACTCTTAAATCTTCTTCAGCTTCAGGTTAATATCCTCTAACATACGCTCACTGACTCCTTTCAAAAATTGCTAAATACAAAAAAATGAGTAAATATAAAAATAACCTATCCCCTGTGGAGGATGCTAATGCTAAAATCTTCCTGACCTCCTCTATCCCAAATCTGCTCTGTCTCTCACTGTCGACTGCCCCAACTGTTGTGTCAGCTCTGCTTCTAGCTGCTCTCTTATACTCTTCTTGGGTCAGCTTAGATAATGTAAATGTTTTCCAGTTACACATCCATCATTATCACACGACAGCAAGGTCATGGGGTCATTCATCAGTTTCATATTTTTTAGCTCAACACAGGCCATTTGGTATCATCTTTGCAGCAGATCTTCAGTTTCTTCTGAAGTCCAGCATTCTTCAGGAAGGCTTTTCGTCTCCTGAAGAGCTCTTTTCACTCTGTCTCCTTCAGTCCCACTTTTCCTGCTGAAGGCTGGGTCAGACACTTCTTGACCTTTTGCCCAATTTTACTCCCAGAAGCAAGTTCTGATCCCTTGGATTCTTCATGAAGGGTTTGTCCACTTCTGAGATGCTTTTTCTTCAGTTGATCTTCTTTTGTCCCAGCTTGGGTGCTTGTTGTGCAGTTGGGCCCCTGTCTTCTGGCTGATGTTACTCGCATAAGCAAGTTCAGTGTGTTTCAGTGTGGGTCCAATCTTATCCCTGAGGCCCACCTGTTGACTCCGTTTCTTGCCACTGTCTTTGGCACGTGGGAACTTGCAACAGTAGGAACGGCTCACAAAATTAATTGATATTTAATTGTATAACACATCTCTGTAGCACCACAGATACTATGTTATCATTTATTGCGCCTATCTTTGCATTGAAAGGTATAAAATAGCATGATGCCTTTTAACCCTTCTGAAAAAGAACCACTTCAATGCTTTGGTAACTGAATCTAAACAAGAATTGTAATGAATTTTCTTTATTTTACAGAAATGTATGCACTAATAAAATACTCACTGTGTATTCTTCATGTATTTTTAAAGCAATTTAATCTCTTATCGCCGGTTGTCGCTAATTCGCATCAAACCTGCATGTGCTCCAGATGCAACCAAAATACTGCAAGTACCTGAAATAAAACCCACAAGTAAAAATGTTTTCATACTTGAAAACAAATTCAGGCATTAAGGGGTTAGGCCTGGAAATCCTTTTATATTAAGATAAAATTATTAAACACAAACTTTGTGCAAAAAGACTCCTGCAAGTAACACTCGAGCACTAATCGTTTTTTCTATTAAATAAATCACGTTTATTCTCCACCTTCCACCAACCACACATCCATTTTCTTTCTGATCGTCTTTGCATGCAAGCATATGACCAATAGGAAGGTAATGCATTCATCCACTGCTGATGAAGCAGCGGTCACACTGGTCATCCTAATACCCTGACCTTGTAATTCTTCACAGGCGATGCGCATTTTGACCTCTCATTTCTAAAATGTTGAGTAGTTTGTTGTCTCTGCGGCTCCTCTGAACCCATTCAGCATTTATTTTGTTCTTGTGTTTAAATGAAAAACCTAACAAAAGTCCATCGCAATGGCATCATCGTAGTTTAAAGAATAAACGTAAATCTGTGTGTGTGCAATTAGCTCTTCCTCAGAGATCTCAAATTATCATAAAGTCTGATTCAAAATGCCCCCCCCCCCCCCCCCCCCCCCGTAGCAGGATAAGGACGCCTCCCCTGTTGATGATTTGCATAACAACACTTTGCATCGCACTAAATACACACACAACAGAATGAATACAAGATTTACAAATTTCACAAGTTAGACCACATTCTTATGATTAATACATGTAAAATAGTTTTCCGAGACTCTTGGTAATCCACTTCACCGCTGAGTTCACAAAGCTTCTTGGAGGAAATGTAAAATATCTTTAAATGAAAGGTTTGTGTGTATAATTACTTTGGTTTCCGTGAAACCGTGAACCCCCTTTTCTAATTATATTGTAATTACAATAATTATATAAACCTTTTGTAAATAAATATATCTAATTTTCAACGTTAAAATGTGTAGAGGTTTGCAGGTCTGCACTGCAAAAACTGATTTTAAAAATCATGAGAAATAACTTATTAGATATTTGGTGTTTTGGTCTTAAGAGATAACATTATATTCTAAATATTATCATATTTAATTTTTTGAATTAAAAAATTCGATTTGGTAGGCAAACATTGCTTGGCGCGAATGTCAGACTTATTTGTTACTTTTGCTTTCCTCATTAGCAGAGTCTTTACTCAAAACAAGAAAGCTCGGATCATATTTAAGAATATTTACTGTGTTTTAAATATGTTTTGCAGAATAATTTACTTTCTTATAAGACTAAATAATCATTTCCATCCATCCATCCGTTTTAGCTGGTATCTGGAGTCGGGTCTCGGGGGCAGCAGCCTAAGCAGAGAGGCCCAGACTTCCCTCTCCCAGCTACTTGGGCCAGCTCCTCCAGGAAGTCCCAAGGCGTTCCCTGGCCAGGTGAGAGACATAGTCCCTCCAGCGCGTCCTGGGTCTTCTCTTGGGTCTCCTCCCAGTTGGACGTGCCCAGAAAACCTCACCAGGGAGGCGTCCAGGAGGCATCCTGACCAGATGCACGAGCCACCTCAACTGGATCTTCTCGATGTGGAGGAGCAGAGGATCTTCTCCGAGAAAAGAATAAAAGACTAAGAATAAAATAAAACATCTAAAATTTTACTCGGTTTCGATGCCCCGGCCTCTTAATCCTTTTCAGGATTTTATTTTTTGCCTTTACTCTCTTCTTTTAATTATGTTGGTTTTACGATTGTTATATTTTATTCTGATGGCTTTATGTTTTTATTGTGTTGTGTTCAGCACCTTGGGCGTCTGCATTGGTCGCAGAAGGGGCTTTATAAATAAATGAAATGAAATGAATAAAAATGCTTTAAAAACTTTCTTGAGAATCTGTTTTTGCAGTGCATTTTACCTCTTTTGACCAGCGGTTGCTCAAGTGTGGTCGCTACCCCACAGTGGGTCAACAAGAACAATACAGGGGGTCTTGAAATGATCTCCAGACATAGAAAGTAAGTTAAAAAGCAACTGCTGAGCTAACGCTAACGCTAACCCCAAACCCTCAGCTATATGTCTAGCTTAATTGTTACAAGAACTCAACTAAATCATCATAAATGGAGATAAATGAACACAAGCTGAAGGTGTTTATATATTTCTTTATACGCTTGTTCGTTTTGTCAAAGAGATCTTAGTGGCCGCACATCTTCACGGTGGCTATGTTTCTGGTCAGAAGCTAAAAGTGCGGGAGCCCCAACAAGCATAGTGAGGTGGGTTCTAGCGGAGCTCATCCAGAAAGACACGCCACCTGGTTTGAAAAAGCAAGAAAACAAAAGCTGAGACAAAAAGCTGTATTTTTGTGGTGCATTAAAACATGTTTATGTTGTGGACCCTTTGCAAGAGGATCCAGGTATGGGGGCGGAGCGTCTGCTGATCAGCTCTGACTTCATGACAAGCGAGGAAAGAAGTGAGCATGGTAAAAGTAGCTGCCGGGTCTCTACAGTCCGAGTTAATAATTCAAGATAAACTAATAAACTTCTTCTGAAGCCCTTCTCGTCACAAACAACTCCTCCACCGCCCGATGATCCACCCCTTTTGGGAGTGTTCCCTTGCATATATTTAGCCACTAGTAACACACACATGGGGCATCTGAGCTGGGCTGTGGTGGCCTGTGGTGGGCAGAGCTAAGAGACTGACTGAATCAGGCCAGGTATCAAATCCAGCCTGTCAGCCATGCAAACCAAGGGCCCACTCAGGCCTTTAAAAAAACAGAAAAGAAACGCAGCACCTCCCAGAAGGCCAAGCTCTTCGCCTCTCTACCCCGTCTCCCTGACAACTCAGAGGCGGGTAGGGTAATGCACGTCCATGTACGCTCAGAAGAGGCAGGATTCAGGGAGTTGAGGAGAAAAGGGGCAGTAATGGGTGAAAAAACACTGGAAAGTCTGTAGAAATAAAGCTGCTGGGATTATTGACTGTCTACTAAAAACTAACTAACGAGAAACGGAGATTATTTCTGCTTTTGATCAGACGGATGACCATTGAGGTGTATCTGCATTTGATGTGTGCATGTGAGCCAGTGTGGCATTGTGTGTCGCTGAAACCATTCTGAAGGCCAAATGCCAGGCTCTCACCACGCCCGAAGCCCCTAATGTCACATGCTAAGTGGTCTGGCAGAAGCATGAAGAAAGTCTTTAGGATAAATTCTCCCAGTCTTTAAACGGTGACCCTGTCAATCAAACTAGGGTCAGGAAGACAAATAACATGATGGAAGAAAGAGTGGAGGAGGCAGGAGAGGAGGAAAAAGGGGAAAGTTTTAGGTAACAAAGAGAACGAGGCCAAAAAGCACACTGTTCCACAGAGGTTTACATGTTTGTGTACGAATCTGCATGTATGCTGCTATAGGCTTAGACTGCTGGACTTTCCACACTCTACTGCTTTCTTCTACTATCTGCTCTTTAACTGTATTATTTCCTGCTATTTCAGCTGTTAACTTTATTTTCTCTCTAAGTGTTTTTCTCCCCAGAAGAAGCTACAACGATGTTCTGCTGAGCTGTGGTGGCCTCATGGAGGGGGCCATCGACTAGCACACTGCTGCTAACCACTTAAACATTCTCCCTCTCCTGATAATAACTTTTTACTTTCCTTGACGTTGGATGTGCTACTACTAGTTTACCCGTTTAATTATAGATCCACTAGGATAAATACAATAAAGTTTATCTGTGTGTGTGTGTGTGTGTGTGTGTGTGTGTGTTCTCCATCCCCAGTGAGTCGTGGAGGATGGCTGCTTATACTGAGCCAGGATTCTCTGGAGGTTTCTTCCTGTTAAAAGGGAGTTTTCCTCTCCACTGTCGCTGCATGCTTGCTTAGTATGAGGATTGCTGTATAGTCACTGGCACTAGTCAGTGACTTGATGCAATTTGCTGGGTTCCTTATATAGGAAACATTATTTCTGATTGGCTTAATGAACTGACCTGAATTGGAATGTTTATTATGTGAAGTGCCTTGAGACGACTCTTGTCGTGATTTGGTGCTTTATAAATAAACTTGAACTGAATTGAAATGAACTATCTTTTGTGTCATTCTCGGTGAGGAAAAAGTTATTGTGCTTCTGATTCAGGAAGTAGAAGTTACCCAGAGAAGTGAGGGTTTGGAGTATTAATCATTATTATTCATTATGGCTTTGTTCGCTCTGCAACAAGTTAGTAGTAAGTAAGTAAAGTTTATTTATATATAAACAATGTTTTATCTTCAAAAATGGCACAAGACTGGAGGAGTTCTGTGGTGTTGTGGAGTTTCTCATGGTTAGCTTCCACTTGCTGAGTGCTGCTCTGCTCTCTCCTGGTTGCTAAAATCAACCTCAGCCTTCCCTGTTTTGATCCAAGATTTGTGAGTCCATGAATACTAATTTAAGGTGACAGACATTAGATTTGTGTGGATTTTTTGGGCGGTCAATGCATAAAATAGTGGTGGAAGAACTTTTGCATTCAGCCAGCATATGAAACTCAGACTGGGGAACCATTTTTCTCCATTTAAGAAGCAAAAAATTGTTCTTTCCACTATGACTCTATTCTTAGCATTGGATTGTCAAAGCAAACCGTGTTAATGATGTGCTGGTGCACATATGCCCATGGAGTGCAACAGGTCGGAGCAAAATATAGTAAAAATATAAATCACATTTTTACTTGTTAAGTGAAAGTGTGGCTATTTTTAAAAGCTGTGTACATTTAGGGAATTGAAAACCACCACATGGGGGTGTGCTCCAATAACACTGTATTGGAATGAAGAAACATAGGAGGATGTAACAAATCACGGACATACAAAGCTAGATAGAAAATCAAAAGTTGATGAGAAGCAGGGAAAAAAGGAGAAGAAAAGAGGGATGGCATGGAATACAGAGAGTGGAAGATGGACAAAATGAAAAACCATCTCCAGAAAAGAAGCCACGCTGCTAAAGGTGAGAGCTGGGCAGCGAGGAGTCAACGGTAGGAGAATGGATAGGACTGATTTAATTAATAGGAGCTGCTTCCTTAAATCAGTGCTACACACACACACACACACACACACACACACACACACACACACACACACACACACACACACACAAGCACACACACACATATATGTTCTGTTACGAGCCGGTGAGTTGCGGTCCCTGCATGAGAAGGCCAGCGGCCCATGGGGCATTACCAGATGGTTTTCCTGCTGCTGAAGATTCAGCACCTTCGAGAGCGCACCCTTCTTGGCAGAGACTATCTAACAGGTCTCCAATGGAAGGTTCAGCACCATGGAGAGCGGCCTCTACCAAGAAGCTTCCTGCAAGAACACTAGCTGGAACCCTGTTTAGGGAGGGGCTCAGATTTAGTCTGGGTGCCCCGCTGCTGTTGGGTGGATTGCCCTAAGAGACTTGATGATGTTATTTGAGACTTTAGAGTTCTTTGTGATAAACTGGGACAATTTATGGTTAACCTTTGGCTTCAGATTAAGGCTGGTTGTTGGTACAGCGTACTGATTTACCTTTTATTGTAGTGCACACTCAGAGCTCACCCCTGGTTGTGTGTGTATGTATATTTATATATATATATATATTGTGTTTGTATACCTACCTCTATTTAAATGTATTCTCTCTCTCTCTCTCTCTCTCTCTCTCTCTCTCTCTCTCTCTCTAAATGAGAATGAATAAAATTAGTTTTGATTGTTAAAAGGTATAAAATATGTACTTTTAAAGCCCCTTAAAGCCCCTCCTCCTTGAACCGTCACCTTATCGTGGTGGAGGAGTTTTAGTGCCCTAATGATCCTAAGAGCTATGTTGTCTGGGGCACTTTGTGCCCGTGGTAGGGTCTCCCATGACAAATTGGTCTTAGGTGAAGGGTGAGACAAAGAACGGTTCAGAAGATCTTTCATGGATGTAAATTCAAAGAGTCGGAGTACCCGGCCCGGAGGGTTACCGGGGTCCCACCCTGGAGCCAGGCCTGGGGTTGGGGCCCGTAAGCGAGTGCCTGGTGGCCGGGCTTTCGCCCATGGGGCCCGGCCAGGCCCAGCCCGAACCGGATACATGGGCTCATCCAACTGTGGACCCACCACCCGCAGGAGGAACATGAAGGGTCCGGTACAGTGTGGATCGGGTGGCAGACCGAGGCCGGAGCCTTGGCGGTCCGATCCCCTGACAAGGAAACTGGTTTTTGTGACATGGAACGTCACCTCACTGGCGGGGAAGAAGCAGGAGCTTGTGGCAGAGGTTGAGCGGCACCGGCTAGGTATAGTGGGACTCACCTCGACACATTGCATTGGCTCTGGAACCCAAGTCCTTGAGAGGGGGTGGACACTCTCCTTTGCTGGAGTTGCTCCGGGTGAGAGGCGGAGGGCTGGGGTTGGCTTTTTGTTAGCCCCAAGACTCTCTGCCTGTGTGTTGGGGTTTACCCCGGGGGACGAGAGGGTAGCTTCCCTGCGCCTTCGGGTCGGGGAACGGGTCCTGATGGTTGTTTGTGCTTATGGGCCAAATATCAGTTCAGAGTACCCACCCTTTTTGGAGTCCCTGGGACGAGTGCTAGATAGTGCTCCATCAGGGGACTCCATTGTCCTGCTGGGGGACTTCAATGCTCACGTGGGCAATGACAGCTTGACCTGGAGGGGTGTGATTGGGAGGAACGGCCCACCTGATCTGAACTCGAGTGGTGTTTCATTATTGGACTTCTGTGCAAGCCGCAGTTTGGCCATAACGAACACCATGTTCGAACATAAGGATGCCCATCGGTACACTTGGTACCAGGGCAGCCTAGGTCGCAGGTCGATGATGGACTTTGTAGTCGTATCATCTGACCTGCGGCCGTATGTTTTGGACACCCGAGTGAAGAGAGGAGCGGAGCTGTCAACTGATCACCACCTGGTGGTGAGTTGGATCAGATGGCAGGGGAACATGCCGCGTAGACCTGGCAGACCCAAACGCATAGTGAGGGTCTGCTGGGAACGCCTGTCAGAAGAACCTGTCAAGACGGTCTTCAACTCCCACCTCCGGCAGAGCTTTGACGGCTTCCCGAGAGCAGTGGGGGACATCGACTCCGAGTGGGCCTGCCGGAGGAGCTGGTGGAGAAGGCCGGGGAGAGGACGGTCTGGAGCTCCCTAGTTGGGATGCTGCCCCCGCGACCCGGACCCGGATAAGCGGAGGAAGACGACGACGACTTTTAAAGCCCTGATCTACTGAGCTACAGCTAGAAGTCAGGTGGAGACTATCTGGGGTAAATTAAATAGACATTGGCTGATAATACACAGCAACTATATCAATTGTCTAACATACAGGTTAAATGTGTGCTTATGTGAGTTTTTCCGTTAGGGTTAGGGTTGTACTGATGTTATGTGTTAATATTTGTGTTTATGTATTTAGCAGACGCTTTTGTCCAAAGCGACTTACAAGTGATAATCGGCTGTCGTTGTGTCCTTGGGCAAGACACTCAACCCACCTTGCCTGCTGCTGGTGGTCGGAGGGATGGGTGGTGCCAGTGCTCGGCAGCCTCGCCTCTGTCAGTGTGCCCCAGGGCAGCTGTGGCTACATGGTAGCTCATCCCCACCAGTGTGTGAATGTGTGTGTGAATGGGTGAATGACTGCTTGTGAAAATTGAAAAGGAAGCTCCTGTTCTGGTAGTGCTTGGAAGGTCATTCCACATTTGTGGAACGATGCATGAGAAGAGTCTGGATTGTCCTGAGCGTGGTGTAGGCACTGCTAGCCGACCATCCTGTGATGATCGGAGCGGCCGGGCCGAGACGTAAGCCTTTGCAAGAGGATTCAGGTAGATGGGAGCCGTACCATCTCGGACTTTGTATGCTAGTGTTAGCAGTTTGAATTTGATGCGTGCTGCTAGCGGTAGCCAGTGGAGCTCAATGAACAGAGGGGTGACATGTGCTCTTTTTGGCTGATTGAAGACCAGACGCGCCGCTGCGTTCTGGACCATTTGAAGAGGTCTCACAGTACAGCCTGGAAGACCAGTTAGAAGAGCGTTGCAGTAATGGAGGCGGGAGATGACAGTAGATTTCACCAGGAGCTGGGTGGCATGTTGTGTTAGGTATGGTCTGATCTTTCATATGTTATACAGCGCAAAGCGGCATGAATGAGCAACAGAGGCAACATGATCTTTAAAGGTCAGGTGTTCATCAATCACAACACCCAGATTTCCAACTGCCTTTGAAGGAGCCAGAGACAGGAAGTCATTCTGGATTGAGATATTGTGTATGGATGGTTTTGCTGGGATGACAAGCAGTTCAGTTTTAGAGAGGTTGAGTTGGAGATGGTGGGATTTCATCCATTTTGATATGTCAGAGAGACAGTTTGATGTTCGTGCAGAGACAGTGTGGTCGTCCGGTGGAAATGACAGATAGAGCTGGGTGTCGTCTGCATAGCAGTGGTAGGAGAAGCCATGTGATCGAATCTCACCCCCCCCCCCCCCCCCCCCCCCCCCAGTGAGGTGGTGTATATGGCAAAGAGAAGAGGTCCTAGTACAGAGCCCAAGATGGTGCACGGTAGAGGATGTCCAAGCCAAGATACACTGAATGATCGTCCTGTGAGGTACGATTCAAACCAGGCGTGTGCTTTCTCTGTGATGCCCATGCTAGAGTGTGGACAAAAGGAAGCCATGGTTGATGGTGTCATGTGTTTATCTTTCTTGTCTGCAGCTGAGTTTGCAGAAGCTGCGATAAAGATCTTCACCCTCAGATTTGAGGCTGTGTGTGGTTCTGGACCAGAAAAGCGTGGATGACCAACTCTTGGTTGGCGGAGAAGTTTCAGTAACCCTGGATTCAAGACCAGTGTTTCCTGCCCAAAATGCAGCCCAGACTAAATCCTGATCAAACATCTGTAGACAATGTCCAGCAGACAATCATGATGTTCTGGTTTTAAAGGTTTTGCCAGAGAGAAAATGGGGTTAACAGTCCATACAAGCCTCTAAAAGCACATTATCAGCCATTTACCTCCTTTTAGCAACGCATTGGTTATCAATAAACTTCCATGACATGTCCTAGTTGACGTCCATTTAGTTGCCGTAGCTCCTATGCTAATGTCCTGTGCCATTTGCTGGGCTTTGACAATGTGCTAATCAGAGCAGAAGAAATATTTAGCTTCAGGGGCCAAAAGTTGGCTCCACTTCTCTCTACCAGCTCGATCAGGTTACACACATATTTTCAAATTGTACTTCAAAATGTGTTAACAACTCACATTACCTCAACTCAAGCATCCCTGAAGGCTGGAACTAATGTTCGGTGTCAAGAATTGCACTAGATTTATTTGTTAACAGTTTGTGGGCAACGACATAAATACACTCCAGTCCTCAGACAGCCAGTCCCTAAAGTCCTCATCACAGTGCCAAGAAAACATCCAAGTTAGGATCAGTGAGGAGCTGCTGCTGATCACCATCACAGTCGGGTTTTCCCACACTTGCATTCAAGAGATTTAGAGCTGCCTGGTAACCGCTGAACGTGCCTGAAAAAATAAATGCTATCAAGTGAAACCGAAAGCAACTCACATCCTAAAAGGGTTTTATTTTAGTTATTTATCTAATTAGTGATTCTCGTTTGCTGAAGGTTGATTTGCCAGTGAATAACAGACTACAGCGAGCTTAGAAAGAGCATTTTCTTCGAGTATGAAATCGCAGGCGCCTGATACTAAACCTGCACCTTTGTTCCTGTCTGATTTTAATGCAGCCCGGTGCTTCTTTCACCCTCTTGTCTGACAGTTTTTCATTGAATCTGACACTGAACATAACCAGTAAAACCCTTGCCTCAGCAGCGCCGGGGAGTGAGGAAGAGAGAGAGCAAAAGTGAAGACAGAAGAGAGAGAATAAATGAAGCCAGATGGTGAAAAGAAACAGAACAAAAGGAAAGGAAAGCTAAGCGCTCGTTAGCACCTCAGTGGCCGAAATAAAACTAAGATGACACACCTGACTGATAATTAGTCTCGAGAGCCTAAGTTCCTGTGTCTGTGGGAGAGTAAGCGCGCTGAAGTGTTTTAGCGTTAAAAGCTAACTCTGACTCGGTGGGAGTCGGTGTGTAACAGAAAAGAGGGCCGGGGCCGTTGCATGTATCCAAGCTAATGGGCATCCTGGCACACATAATCAGGACCATTAATTACAGGGAGAGGAGGGCGATGCAGACTGAGAAAGGGAAAGAGGTTTCCACCAATACCAAAACGAAGTGGTGATAATCGAGCAAAAGAGGTTCAAAAGTCGATACTGTTAGAGCGAGAGGGTGTGACGGGGTCAAACGTCCTCAGGAAGGTGAACATGTCAGTTGTAGTGAGCAGATTTTTATTTATTTATTCTTTGGCAGGAAGCACTTCTCTACTTCACATGAGGTGGATGAGGAGACAGAAAAAGAGTTTTACCTGGTAAACTTAAATAAGTGGAATCATTTCAATCATATTCAAAAAACTGAAGGAGCCCTGGACATGTTTGCTCGTGCAAATGTTAAAATTTACTTCACCGCATCACCTTAATCCTGAAAAGACACATTTTATCCAATTTCTGGATTATATAGGAAGCGCCAAAATGTTTTTGTTCCATTTATGGATTTATTTCAGAAATATAAAATCACAATAAAACCAAAAGAAAAAAGTAAAGCATGAAATATCCAAAGTGCACGTTACTGTTCAACATAAACTTAAAGATATGTGCTAAATATCTCACTGCTTCACATATTTGTGTCTTATTGCTAAACGTTTTATGGGACACATGACTTCAGTTCTTAAGTTATAATAGTTTATTTGGCCAATACTAAATGTATTTATAATGCTCTTTGCCCAAAACCCCTCTCACATGTAGCAATGTCTGCAGTTTTATTCAGTATCAGTTTCAGTACCTTCCAGAATGAGCCATTTTATGGCTCTGTCCCTTTAAGAAAACAAGCTGGAGCTGGCCACGCCCACATCCCCTGCTCAGGCTGCTATAGGCTGAGAAGCTCCAATTTCCTGGAGGAGTTTAGAGTAGAGACACTGCTTCCCCAGCAGCAGCTCCATCTTACACAAGATTCTAACGTCCTTGTTTGTGACATCACAAACGGGGACTTTTTGAATCTGCTCATTTTAGTAACTCAATTCCTAAAAACCACACATTGAAAAAAAAAGAATGAACTACTTTTGGAGTGTTTTAGAGACAGTAGAGACCCACATGGAAGCACAACAGGATGCAAAAGATAAGTTTTGCATCATATGTAAGCTTTAAGAGATCAAAAGAAAAATGTTTAACAGGAAAATCGTCCTTTATTCAGAACTTTCTGATCCTTAAGGTTTTGGACGCATCACCCTTCCATAAATCCATCTCTCTTTGTCCTACCAGCACTTGCAAACAAGACAGAAAAAAAAAGAAAATTGCCTGAAATATTTTATTGCTGGTTGCGATCACTAGCTTCACAAAGTTAGAGTTAAAACATGTTTTACATCAGAAATGACATTAAATGAAGAATGAGTAAAATTCCTCTGAATGGAAATAACGACGCCCGTCTGCTCTGGACTCTTTAAGAGTTCAATCTATTGTGGTAAACCTATAACATCACACACACACACACACACACACACACAGACACACATGTGCACGCACACACACACACACCAATCAACTTTTTATTTACAGAGGAAAAAAAATCGAGCTTTTTATTATTTGGTTGCAATCAATACCTTAATCCCCATAAGTATTTCTCTCTGCATTTATAAAAGAGAGGGAGAAAGTGTGTGCATGCGTGATTGTGTGTGTGTGTGTGTGTGTGTGTGTGTGTGTGTGTGTGTGTGTGTGTGTGTGTGTGTGTGTGTGTGTGTGTGTGTGCATGCGTGATTGTGTGTGTGTGTGTGTGATTTTATATTAGAGGTGTGTGAGAGGCGAGGTAATTAGGTAATCAACAGCTGCTCCAGACAGACAGGAAGCAGCTTGTTAAGAAACTGAAAGGAGATGGAAACACATAATGAGGGAGAAGGGAGGTGCGGGCTGCAGGTAAACAGAAAAGTGAAATGAAGAAAGGTTGGATAGGAAAGGATCAGAGGAGGAGAAAGAAGCGGGGTTTCAACAGAAAGACCGAGCGAACGATGGAAAGGGGGAGATAAGATGAAGCAGCAGAATCAGATGGAAGACAGCTGCTGCTGTCTGAATGAAACGCGTGTAAATCTTTTACTGACAGAAGAAACTAATTACAAACAGCTTGGAGGACAGGAGTTTTTCACTGTCACACTAGAAAACACAACAAAACCACACACACACATTGTTGTCACTGTTGTTACTTCTTGTCAAATGCTGTTTCTAATTTTAGACGTAATTATGGAAAGAGAAGGCAGACGCGACAGCGCTCCAATTCTGGATCCACCAGGTAACATTCAAGGTGAAATAAAAACATTTACATCATTGATAGCCAACGTCCCACCTCTGATTGGCCAACAGCAACACTACTCTTCCACTGCCTCCATTCGCTCTTCTTTTATGTTTTTATCTCTACAAACCCCACCAGCCTGGATGTGGTCAGCTATGTTGTGCAGTTACAAATACTAAAGGTTAGCTTCTGCTAGCCGGGACATGCCCAGCTCTCTCCCAAAGCTGGGGGTGAAGCCATGAATGCAAGCTTTCCAGTGTGGCGTAGCTCTGTGTGGTTTCCTCTGACCTAAGGGTTTCCTCGCCTGTTTTCTTTCTGCTGAAACAGGAAATGGGTAGAAGACTATTTTCATGGTCATGCATGTGAAACTCAGAGCAAATGAACGTACTTCAAAAAGAAATAAGTGTCATACGTTTCTCAGTGAACCTCATCTCTAGATGTATGTGCGGGCTTACGATGACACAGCAGCATATTGTTTTATCTGTTGCCGTTTTTATTTTCCTGTAACATATTTTGTCATGAGAGGCGCACGTCTGCTGCTGGCTGGTCTTCTCACAGATGTCCAGCGGCGTTTGAGTCCCGGTAACGGCTGGAGCTCTTTTCACCCTGGGTGACCGTCATGCTGAAAGGTGAACAGTTTCAGTTTCTCCACGAAGAGTCCTGGTGGATCCGAGCTTCTTCCGTGTCACTCTGATTAGGGCTGCAGTGCTGCTGGGGACCGTCAGGCTGTGGAAATGGCGTTGTACCCTTGTCCTGATCCATTCCCCACTACGGTTTTATAGATCGCATGCTGTGTGACTTGTGGGACGCATGCACACATATAAGTGTCTCCCTCTAGACATCGTCAGGCTCAAGGATTAATATAAATTTACTTAATTAAATAGTGCACTTATAACAGATTTTTTAGACTGATTTAATCAAATATATCATGAAAATTCAACAAAAAAAAAGTATGTTTGTCATTAGTTTACACGAAGAGGGGAAATGTTTTTTTTCTTCCATATATAAAAATACCTAAATATTCTTCATATCTTAAGTGAACGTTTGACTGGTTTAAGACTGTTAGTGGAGGCAGAAAGCATGACTGCCTTTCAGAACAGACGTAGATGTTTATGCTCAGCTGTGGCATAGATGTTTGCATGAGCAGAGCTCCCCCTGCGTCTGCGCAGCCTCCACATACGTAGCTTTTTGGCCGTTTTCTCAATCAAAATAGCAAGAAAATGTTTATGATTTCAGCTCAAGTCACACTGAACCGAGACAAATAAGCAGAACATTTTATAAATGACCTGCGTCATGTGGAGCCTGTGATGTAAATGTACTGTTTGTTATCCGCAGCAGCTCGGCTAACGCTACACATAAACTGATTTCACTCACGCACATCCGCCAGTCTGGTGGGAAATCTCACAAGATTAAAAGTGACTTTGGGATAAACAAACATGGCGGAGGAGGAGCGGGCAGCACGTTTCTGTCACCTGGTTTTCTGATTGGCCACACGTCACATCAGGCTGCACGCTCGCCTGTCCTCCAAAATCAGACCAAGAAAATCCAACATGTTTGAAAGCCTGGATTTATGTTGGAAGCAATCGAGATGCCCTTCCCAGCAGATCAGAGCATTCTTAACACACAACACAATGCGGGATCATCTGATAAGATTATCTTTGCAGCCATCACCATAACCACGCGTCCTTAAGGTTGTTGGAAGGGGAGGGGCGGGCCAAGAGCCAGCGTGGTTATCCAGCCGAGTGAGCTGGGCTTCACCCGCTGCCAGACCCTCATGTCGCTCTTTTAGCACGTTCTGACTTTCAGAAATGGAATTAGGGAGCAATTAAAAGGAGTTTCTGAGATGAGACTGCGTGTAAGAAAGAGGACATCTACATCTTAGAAACATCCTAGAAAATAACGTGGACCATGTGTGGCCAGCTGCAGCCGAGTGAAGCTTCAAATGACACTCAAACACATTTTCATGATAAATAAAATGTAAAAATGACATCATAAGAAAATAGACACCCTATAATGGCTGTTTCTCTAAATCTAAATATTTTAAAAGACAAACATGTTTTGCTGTAGTTTACCCTGGAATTCATCCAGCCGGCGGCAAACAACGGTGCATCTCCCGCAGGCAAAGCTTCAGAAATAAGCCTTCTGAATCATAAGAATAATATTGTTTTTGCGTTTCACAACTTAAAACAATACAGGAAGTGAGTTGTTTGGGGCAGCAGCGGGAGAAGTTTGTAATAAAACAGGAACTGGGTCATTAAAGTCTTGGCAGATCAAGCAAGTCACCAGAAACATGCGATCTGATCCACATAAACCCGTGGGACACACGTCATAAAACAGCGATGACAACTTGATCGACACGTCTTCTCCTGGAAGCGTTACATAAACAGGTTTTAAAGCTGGTTCTCTCTCGTTTCCACTCCCTGCAGCTCTAAAAGCAAACCACCGTGCATCGACTCCTAACCTTTATCCCCTCTCTGTCTCTGTTTCTCCATCAACCACCCCCCCCACTGTTATCTGAATGTTAAGAAGACAAGTGTTCACATCGACCAGCCTGTCTCCCTCTTCTCCCACCCGGTCTTGCCCTCCTTCTGCCTTTCTCATCCTTTTCTTCCTTCAGTGTTGGGGCACGGAGAAGCTGCTCATCTCCTTCACTCCCTGCTACTTCCCCCGCCGCGGTGTTCCACTGCTCTAAAAATACGAGCATTCTCCAAAGCCTCGACTAGAGTAAAAGACGTTTTTCTATCCCTCTATGCTCCGTTTTGCTCGCAGCAGGTCACAGATCACACTTTTGTGTTGTTTTTTGAACCTAAAGAGAAAATGTTGCTCAGCAGTACAACCCAAAAGCCAGTGTCACAGCGACGGCTTTAGCCTCAAATGAGTGAATCTTCCTGGAAGTTCAGCTCCAAACAGACGACGTTAAAACTACCGATAAATGGTTGGTACCATTAACCAAAAAGCCAAGAACTCTAAACGTTTTCCTGAACTTTCTCTGTCCTTCCCTCACTTTTCTACATCCACCTAGCTTGTTTAGGGACAATCTCTAGTCCCACGCTCACTTAACGTAAAGCAACGTTTTATCTCATCTCCTTCCGCTTCTTTTCCCCAGCTCATCCTTTTAGTCCCCTCCTGGGAGACGGAGGCTCGAAGGTCCCCTCAGCCTGTTTGTGTCATCCATTCACTCTGGCCTGCCCACGAGCTCTCGAGTCAAGGACACACGCTTGGCTTTTGATTTAAATGATGAAAAGGAAAGCAGCTTTGGGACTCTGGACTTACTGTCACCTAAGGAGAGAAGGCGAGGGAAAAGCAGGATGGCAGAGCGAACGGACTTGGAAAAGGGAGGCTGGTTGAGAGTGAAAAGGAACAGAGGACACATGTGATGCAACAGGGGGAGGCAGAACTGGGGGGGGGGGGGGGTGAGGAGAAGAACTGGAGTAAGTAGAAAAACAAAAGGGAGTGGGGTTCTTCCAACATCTGACACCTTATCGGCAGCACACACAATCACCTACACAGGAGACCTGGAGTTAGTGTTTGCGTCGGCACTGCCGCTCGCTCTCTGACACCAACCATCTCTGAGGAGAGGGATTCGAACACACGGGGTCCACGCAGGTCGCCTTAATTAGCCACACGTCCCGCTACACAAGCTCCCATCGGGCTTTAACAGGGGCACAGAGGGCGAGGAGGCACAAAAAGAAGGGGAGCGAAGGGAGGAAGAAAGAGAACGGGGCTGAGGGAGCAATGGTAGTATAAGCCAATAGGACTGAAGGTTATTTAAAGCTTGGCCTATAAAAAACATTCTAGAATGTCTTTAGTCCAATGTGTGTTTAGATATTAGCAGTTACATGAAACAGGACTTGTCTTCTGAACGCCGTTACCTTTGTGCAGCGTGTGCTCGTCTGCAGGTGAATGTAAAAGCACATTAGCGTGGCCCGGTGATGGAGCGTGCTCGGGTGGCCGGGGTCGTTCCTCTGAGTGACAGAATGATGCTAAGCAATGCTGTACACATAAACCCAATCCATATCTGCTAGTCCTAATTAGCAAGTCCAGGTCGTCGTTCGAGGCTGTGATAGAGCGAGAGAATGCAGAATCACTCACCAAACCTCATGTAATGAACACTAACGCAGCCTTTATCCGGCTGGATTCAGCTTTGCACCTTCTCTCTCGAGTCCCTTCTCCCTGTAATTGACAGTTATAGAGCATTCCTCTGCACACACGAAACGGCTCATAACCTTGAAAATCACCAAAGTGCACTTTCTAAAAGCTTCCTGAGCCGAGGTGGACATATTCTAATGGCTTAAACTTCTTAACCGGACAGCTGTGTGAAGCCCAGAAACCCTGATGGGCACCACATCACCCTCCTAAGCAGCTCAAACTGTTTTAATTAAAAACTTTATTTTGAGGATTCATCTGATATAAATGTGTTTTTAAGTGAGCATGACCCACTGGAGCAGGTAGAATGCTCTGTGGGGGTTGGGGTGAGGATGTTAATGAGGCGTTTCCACAGGTGAAGGTGTGCAGGAGGAAGAGGTGACATGAAAGATTAGGAATTTTTCAGGTTTTTGTTTGGATCAGATATGTGGTGGTCTAAGAAAACCAGCTGGAGCTAGCCACACCAACTTCTACCCCGCTCATGCTACTGTAAGCTGAGAAGCTCCTTTACCCGGGGGGGCTTTGGCGCAGCAGCCATCTTTTGCAAGTGAAAGGTGGTTTTGTTCTTGTTTCCCCGTTTGTGATGTCATAAA
>NC_091757.1:58359643-58364643 GCF_043380555.1 Nothobranchius furzeri
GAATAAAATGTGTAAACATTGTTTTCTCACACAGTAACTTATGCTTCTCCACTGCTAAAGAGCTCGTTCTTACGCCGTTATTTTCACAAGACCTTTCCAAACCATCATGCCGTAAAACGTTAAACCTGCTAAAAAGGTGATTATTGAGAGGAAACAGTCAACAAAGTCAGAGATGAAAACAACAAACATTTTTCTGGTCAAAGCAAGGTGGATCCTTCTGCTACTGCTCTTTCTGCTTACGCTGTAAACAAAAATACTGTTTTCTTTCTTTCTTTCTTTCTTTCTGTCTTTCCACACATTTCAAGAGGAAGGCCAAAATCATCTGGTTAATAGACCTTGTGGGCCACAAATGTCGTCTCGTCTTCCTCCGCTTATCCGGGTCCGGGTCGCGGGGGCAGCATCCCAACTAGGGAGCTCCAGGCCGTCCTCTCCCCGGCCACCTCCACCAGCTCCTCCGGCAGGACCCCAAGGCGTTCCCGGACCAGATTGGAAATGTAACCTCTCCAACGTGTCCTGGGTCGACCCGGGGGCCTTCTGCCGGCAGGACATGCCCGAAACACCTCCCCAGGGAGGCGTCCAGGAGGCATCCTGACCAGATGCCCAAACCACCTCAACTGGCTCCTTTCGATCCGGAGGAGCAGCGGTTCTACTCCGAGTCCCTCCCGAATGTCCGAGCTCCTCACCCTATCTCTAAGGCTGAGCCCGGCCACCCTACGGAGGAAACTCATTTCGGCCGCTTGTATCCGCGATCTCGTTCTTTCGGTCATTACCCAAAGCTCATGACCATAGGTGAGGATTGGGACGTAGATCGACCGGTAAATCGAGAGCCTGGCTTTCTGGCTCAGCTCCCTCTTCCCCACGACAGATCGGCTCAGCGTCCGCATCACTGCAGACGCCGAACCAATCCGCCTGTCGATCTCCCGATCCCTCCTACCCTCACTCGTGAACAAGACCCCGAGATACTTAAACTCCTCCACTTGAGGTAGGACCTCTCCCCCGACCCGGAGTTGGCAAGCCACCCTTTTCCGGTCGAGAACCATGGTCTCAGATTTGGAGGTGCTGATCCTCATCCCAGCCGCTTCACACTCGGCCGCGAACCTACCCAGCAAGAGCTGAAGGTCAGAGCTGGATGAAGCTAGGAGGACCACATCATCCGCAAAAAGCAGAGACGAGATTCTCCTGCCACCAAACTCGACACACTCCACACCACGGCTGCGTCTAGAAATTCTGTCCATAAAAGTGTGAGGGCCACAAATGTGAATTTTTTAAAGCGCTCCTCAAAATTGGTCCAAAATAGACATGTTAGTAAAACTTTGAGGGCAAAAATGTAACAAAAATGAGTTAAACATCAGTCTAAATCAGCAGCTTACTTGAAAGACAAACATCATCATTCTAGAATCGCTCACAGTCCCTCTGATAGGTAATTTTAGATTTATCCCATATTACCATAAAGGACGACACAGAGAGAGAGAGAGAGATTATTCGTAATGTCCATGAATCGTCATGCGAGAGCTGGGTGCAGAAACCCCCTCCATGGAGCTAACCAGGCCCCCTCTGCTCCTGGGGAAAGCCTTCAGCTCACAGCCCTGCATGCCCGCATCCTCCACCAAAATGTTAGTTAATTAAATGTTACGTAATATTTAATCTCCATAACCCTGAAACCTAAAATCAACACACATGACAACAAGGAAGACATTTTACCCTGAGTCCCCAAAATAATGGAGTTAACGCAGGGAAAAACCTCCTCCGAGGCTTTTCCCACGTCACTCCTCCGTCTCCTCAGTTTCCCAGGGGCTTTATTCAGCAAAGGATGGGTGAGAAGGCGGGGCCTTCTCAGGTTACAGAGGTACAGAGGTTTGGTTGGAGTCAACATCCTTGACTGCAAACGAGCTTCTCTGCTCAACCTTTCATGAGCAGCCACAGCTGGCAAACACAGAGATTCATGAAGTGTTAATAACACAAAATGGGCATCTTTTAGGCCTCAAAAAGGTACAATTATAAAAATACCCAACACCCTCCACCATGGCCGTTGTAAGCTGAGCTCAGTAGGAGTGTCGATCCACATCGATTATACGGTCATCCATCCAAAATGCAAAAACAAACATTAGAACTTATTATTAAATGTACTTTGATTTAGAAAATGTGAAAACACTTTACAATGGGGTCCCTTTATTAACGGTACTTAGTGCATTATTAAGCATTAATAAAGAAGGGATCCATTTATTGATGTTCCTGATGTTGTGTCCTTAAGATTAGGTAAAGGGCCGGGAGTCCTGCTCAGTAACGCATTATCTAATATTAACATTACTATTAATGCTTTACTTAACAGTTTTTAATGCTTAATAATGCACTAAATAATGTTTATAAAGGGACCCTTGTTGTAAAGTGTTACTGAAAGTTGCTTTATTTTGAAGTTTCGCTGACTTGGACAACACAGATGCTCCGTATAAGAAGAGTCAGAGCCGTCTCCACCTTCTGAGGAAGCTGAGGGCATCTGGAGCTAATACCAAAATTATTTTATCACTCTGTGGCTGTTGTCCACTCTGCTGTGGTCTGCTGGGGTGCAGGCAGCTCTGACCGAGACAGGAAGAGGCTGAACAAGCTAGTTCGGTTCTGAGCTGCCCGCTGGATTCAGTTGAGGAGACGTGTGAAAGGAGGATGCTGGGAAAATGACCTCCATCTTAAAAAATCCCTCCCACCCACGGCGTTCCACTGAGGAGACCACGGACAGCTCCCTCAGAGGCAGACTGAGACTCCCCAGATGTAAAACAGAGCGCTACCCCCTCTGCAGTACGAGTGTATAACTCCTCAGGGTACGCTGTACTGCATTATCCTGGTACACAATACCACCGATGTAATATTAAGTATGTGTTCAGTACTCAGTCAGTACCGGATATACAGCATGTCCGTGTCTCCCGCAGTGTGCTGCATAGTTTAGAAACCCAAGTTTTCCCTTTTTTATTTGTGGTTTTTAGTGGTTGAAGGTTACAGTTCTAGACTACTGCCTATGTGTATAAATACAAGTACCTTTGTTATTATTGTTGTAACAAGCTAATGTCACTACTGCGGGATCAATAAAGTCTATTCTATTCTATTCTATTCTATTCGATGGCGTTTTCCACCTGCTCCTACTGAAGGTGTTACACGAAGGAGCTAGCACCACCATGACGAGTAGTTAAAACAGGGAAGAATGTGTCCGTCTCCTCAGAAAGGATTGTGTTTGTGTGTAAAATCGTTTCACGTCAGTCAGTCGACCCGAAAAGGAACAAATCTAAATTGTACTCTGATTACTTTGGACACATCAGCAACAATCTGATAGCATTTTACCGTATCGACATAATATTATTTCATCATCAAACACCAAACTAAAGAATTACACCTCGATGCTCAGAAAGCTCTTCTTTTGTGTTTTTGTGCGTCCTGGATGTGGATTTCATCGCCACCTACTGGTCTAACCCAGACGGCTCAATTCCAGTCTAGACACAGATATTCTTTATCCTGCAAATATATTTAGGAATTATTATCATTACAATTATTACTTTTAAGCACAAAGTGCAGTTTACAGCATGAATAACATGTCAGCTTTTTGAAGGCGTGTGTTTAAGATCAGTAATTTCTCTCATTGTAAAATCAAATCTTACATTTCTGTCATAGAAAAGTTTTATAAACATCTTTTTATTTTCACCTTAGGTCCCAAATTAGCATCTAAAATAGCATTTCTCTGCAGCTCATTGTGTCATTCTCTCTGTTTTACCCATCTTCTCGTCATTTAAGAGCCGAGCGCAGTTTTGTCGTCACTTTTATGTCCTTCTGTGCCACTTTGTGATCACTCGTTCCTGCTGATGCTGTCCATCAGTCAAAGATAGACGCGGCTAACAGCTAGCTAAGTGGTGCTAATCGAGTCGTGGCCTGGCCGTAACCGCAGCGTAGAGTGGAAAGCCATTCGTCATGGCTGCTGCAAAGAAAAAAGAGGAAGAGGAAGGAAGTGCATCATTCCCTGTGAATTCCCTTTTTCTGATTTGGGATGATAACCTGGTTAGGTTAACAAATTATAAAACGGAGATGGTAATTTTACAATATGATGCATTTTCTTTGAAAATTGTCTCATATTTGCATAAAATGAAAGACGTGTGTATAAATGCTGGTCTGTGTGCTGACAGGAGAAAGGTTCCTGATTCATAAATGACACAAATAGATTTCAGTCGTGGAAAATAAAGTTTCTGAGTGGAAACGAGCTAAAAGCGTAGCGACAGACGGGCCTTTAAAAACTCTGCATAAAAGTTTCTATACTGCTGATTTTCCGTGATGCCTTAATGCAATCATTAAATTATAAATATGTAATTTTATGTTCATGGACATAAAAAAATAAATTGTCAAAATGAAAACCACACTTGGTCTAGAATGGCCGCCCAAACGGCCTTACCTTAACTCACATCCAACCCAACACTGGAACAGAAAAGCCCTCGCTGTGCCTGCCTGAGATAATTAGCCTTTTCTGGGTTACGGACACCTTATTTCATGCGGACTGTCACTGCAGAGCAACCAGGGCCTCTTGTTGGAAGGAAAAATGGGGCACTATCATTTCTATGGCCTTGAAGCAGAATAATCAAAGAGCCTTTCAGACATCTATGCACCCACAAATGCTTTGTTCAAGGAATCGGCAAAGCCGCTTCTGGATGACAGGAAGCTGTTGGAAGAAGGAGTTAGTTATGTGTGCGTCAGCGCTACCTCTCCGCTGTGGAGGAAGCCTTTCTCTGACAAATCACTGCCAGCGAACTGCTTCCCGGTGCCATTTCCTGTTTGATCTCCCACGCGACACGGCTGCTGGGTTTCACAGCCAGGAAGTTGATGCCTGACTGGAACCACACCCTACAGGGAAGAAGAGGAGAAGGGGAGGTTAATCTGAAGTTCATCTAAGCTGGTTTTATACAAAGAAGCCGAGTTAAAACTGACGAGAAAACTTGTCTGAAGGAAATTCATCCCGCTCCGTTTGGAATTTC
>NC_091757.1:58367143-58382143 GCF_043380555.1 Nothobranchius furzeri
GGAAATCAGTGGATCCCGGGAAAGACGAAATAAGTAGAAAGAGCAGAATAAGGAGAGGGAGGTGACGAAGGTCACGCTAAAGCCAGCGGTAGGAAACACGGGCCACAATCTGTATCGCGCCCGGGAACCGGGGCGACTTTGGGGTTCAGCCTGTCCCCGAGGACGCTTCAGCGGGGCCTGCCAGGACTGAGGACCCACCCTATGATCTTCGGACTGGAGGACAACCCTTCAGCCATGAGCCACCACCGGCCCATTCAGTTCAGCTCGGTTGGTCACATGACACAGGTGAAAACTAAACATGTGAAATATTGCAAACACCCAAAGTCAACAATAACAAAGAAAGTAATGACCTGGAATACACGATCACGTTTTTAATAATAACATAACGCTCGATGAAATTCAACCATCATGAGCATCAAAATACAACTTTTTAAAAATTGGACTTCTTAAACAAAAATTCTCCCTAAAAATCTTTGCAACACTGAAGCATCCCTGATCTCCCAATAGAAGCTAATAAACTGATAAAATAAAATAAAAACCGCCTGGCTTTTGTTCATAATTCTTATTATGAACTGAAATGAATTAGGAGGAAAGTTTAACACATCAACTCTCCTGCAAACAAAATCACTGCATGTGGAAGAACAGCCGGCCCTTCATGCAACACACACACACACACACACACACACACACACACACACACACACACACACACACATCACTGGACGTGAGGCTTTATGTCTTAAAAGAATCAGCAGTCTTGTTTAGGAAGCAAACGCATGTTAGGAGACGTTTGGCGTGCAGAACGGACGACGAACAGCTCCTCTAATGCTGAATATTTGCATCCAGACTCCTGGGAACAGGTGTTTAATAGCGGGGCTCCAGTGTCCCGACGACTGAATTAAAGTTGTTGAACTGAATCCAGCTGACCTCACTAACGACGTTTTCTGAGATTCATGCGTGCCGCTTCGCTTCCAGTGAGAAACTTTCTGCTGAATGTCTGTAACTCAGTGATGTAAAGCTTCAAATCAAATACTTAGAAGAGAGTTTGGTGGCTGGGATCCTTTTTGTTTAATGGTGCCGTTCTGCTCGGGTCCAAAAGCTTATTAGAACTTTTATTTCAGCTCGTTTGTTTGTTCTCACAGCACAGAACTCTCTTCCTGTTGTTTTGGTCCTTTTTGACCCAAAACAACAACAAACTGTCAACGACAAACAGCACGTTGAAAGTGAATCACGTTGTTAAACGGTTCATAGAATTATCTCCTTTTTGAAATGAAGCGAGTGTTGCTCTGGGCGACACTTGGATCATTACAGCACGAGAGGGAGACTCCAGTCAAAACGGGTTTCCAAGCAAGTTGGAGTCTGGAGGTGAAACCGCCTCACTCTTCATTACTGCTACAGTTTATTTTATGAACTGAGGATTTTTCTTCTTAAAGAGAGATCCACGCGTGTTTTTACTGTTTAATTTGTCTTTTGGGACAAACACTAAACTATCTATGACTATGTTTTCTCTTTTTATGAGTTTTATTGTAAAGAGGACCCCCCTCCTCCTAAACCACATGGTACATCTCAGGGTGTGAATTCTCTTACATAAATACATAAGAAAATAATTAAAAATAAATGCGGCAGGATGAACACGTTTGAGGAGCTCCTCTACAAAACTTCTCCTTGTTAAAGGGAATAATAAACAAACACCGCTTTGGTCTTGTGTGGATTTGTCAGGTTTTCATTGAGTGTGTGCACGTCTGTGTGCATGAGTGTGTGTGTGTGTGCATCCGTGCATGTGTGTGTGTGTGAACATGCTGGCTGATGGACAGGACTGCGTCCCTAAGCTGCCTCTGTCAGATCCGTGTAGAGCTGCAGAGCCCGACGAGTGTCGGAGTGTTTCTTTGCGGTCTGTTTCTAGTAATACGGGAAGACAAGCTAACTTCTCCCTGTTCTCTCTCTCACGCTGCCTCACCCACCTCCCGCTGTATTTATCCACCTCTGTTATATCTGACCTGTCAGAGATGCCGCTCTGACTGGAAGCTCCATGAGGGATCTCCACCACGCTGCTTGATGAATTAACGGCCCCAGCATCTCATAATTTACACACACCACCTGTTTTATGTTCCTTCAGTAGTTTAATATAGAGAAATAAACTTTATTAGTAGCAGAAAACATGAACTGAGCCACATTTGTCCCCTGATAGCACACTCAGAGCTACAGTCCTCCCTGGTTAGTCAATGAGCAGCTCAGAGAGCTAAACTATTGATGTTCTTGTCCCTTTACTTCAGAGCATTGCCTTGTTTATGACCACATCAAGATCAGTTTTCCAGGTAAAGAAACAAGTTCCCTTTCCTGTTTATGTCGAAACCACAAATGGAATTATGTGTGCCAAATCTTTCTTTAATCGCTGGTATTTTTGGGACATCTCACAGTCCATCACTTAGCAGCAATTGTTGCAACGAGCAGTTGAGATCTCAGCATTGTGGCTCTGAAGGTGTCAGCAGGTCAGCAAGCTCGCCGTTTAAAAGGCCGACCTGCACTGGACGGAGTAGACAACACCAGATAGTGTTTGTGCTCTGCTCTATTTTTCTCTGTAGTAAAGTCGACCTTCTGCTTCGCCCCAAACACTTTTGTTTCATCGTTCTCCTTCACTCTTTAACTTTACACCATCCTTTCCAAGCAAACAATCTTTGCTGCTCTTTTATTTTGCAACTTTCATGAAAATACCAAAGTTTCATCGTCAGTCCTCTTTCATTTAAAAGGTGACATTTTATGCAAAACCTAACTTGGACTTCTGATAGTAATAATAATAAACTCGTGATTTTTTCTGTTTGTTTATAAATCTATCAATATCTCTCTGAAGTATTCACTTCCAACCTTTGCACATCCACATTTTTAATTAACTGATCACTGAACATCATCTAGTTGGCACTCGGCTGCTGTGGTGACTGAATGTCACTTGGGACGACTAGTCAGCTGCACAGGATTCTGCAGCAGCAGATCCAGAGCCATATGTTGAGTGTCAAACAATGTTTACTGTATACAAAGCATCACAATAAATCACCAACAGGCATCGACTACTGTAAATAACGTTGTTTCTGGAACAAATATCTGCACATCAAGTAAAAATGTCCATAAAAATCCTTCTAGTACAGATGTGAGGTCAAAATTATTTTCTGTATTTTGAGTTTGCTCACACCAAAGCTCATCATTTGAGCAGAATTACAGGCAGGTAACCCAAACCTTCAGCAGGAATCAGGACGGAAAGTTGAGGCTACGGTAAATAAAAGGATGACGACCTCAGAGCAGAAACAAATCAACACAACACTCAGCGGAAACATGTGGAACTCAAAAGGATTCAAAATTTAATAAATAAATAAGACATTATTAAATAAATAACTACATAAAGAAATACTAGACAATCATGTAATCTGACAATGAAATGATGAAATAACAGAATGTTATGTAAAATTTAAGCTCAATATTATAAAATGTCTTTATTAATATAAAGTTTATTTCAAAAGTCATTTTTCATAATATTCCAAATGAATATTGAGCCGTTTTTATTAAATTAATTCAGTTTTTATTACATACCGTCTTTTTAACAAAGACAGCTTTTATTTCATAATAGTGTTTTTTCCCATGGCTGATTTATTTCATAATGACGCTTTACAGCAGAATGTCTCAGTCCGTCAGTCAAGACTAAAGGGGCGGAGCCAGTGTGTCACTGGCTGCTAATTCAATCAGACAAAAGCAATCACTCACAAATTATCGAACCAAATACTTCAAAAATGTCATCCAAACAACTCAAAATATCGTCTACTGATGAATTATTCAACTCTGTTTGACCCACCAAAGAAATCAGAGCTAAACTAAGTTCAGGCAACGCCGCCATCTTTCATGACCACTGGCCAAGGAAGGTGTTACAGAGAACTACCTTAAACTGTCCGGTCATGTACGGTGAGCAGAAATCCAGGAAAACCAAACGATGTTGAAGGATTAACCAATGGTGTTGCAGGCCACGCCCACTGGCTTGACTGACGGACTGAGACATTCTGCTGTGAAGTGTCATTATGAAATAAATCAGCCATGGGGAAAAACACTATTATGAAATAAAAGCTGTCTTTGTTAAAAATAAAAACTGAATGAATTTAATAAAAATGGCTCAATATTAATTTGGAATATTATGAAAAATGACTTGACTTTTGAAATAAACTTTATATTAATAAAGACATTTTATAATATTGAGCTTAAATTTTACATAACATTCTGTTATTTCATCATTTCATTGTCAGATTGCATGATTGTCTAGTATTTCTTCATGTAGTTATTTATTTAATAATGTCTTATTTATTTAATGAATTGTGAATCCTTTTGTGCTCCATAGAAACAACACCAGTGGCATTTAAACGAGTCAACTGTCAAAATCATTAAATCTGCTTTTCTGCTTTTGAGACGGAAGGAAAACAATCTGTCGTTCTGATCCGAGCGATGAGAAGATTCAGGGTTACGGTTTCCAAAGTGACAACTTGTCAATGGATTGGGAAAACTAGAATAAGTGTGTTTTGATTCCTTCTGTTTTGTTGTTGTTTTCTTGTGTTGTGAATTTGGGCTTTTGATGAAATGATCATAAATTTGAGCTTCTGGATTTCTTCTTAAACCAGAATGATTAAATTCATTTAGCTTCATATGTAAAAGCAAGAAACTAAAACGATTTTCCGTTTCATCCTTCCTGAGTCTGTGTCCCTCATTTGTGTGTTTCATCATTTTTCACAATAATTTATGAGTAATCTATATTACTAATATCATTTTTTTTCTTTCGATCTTTTTTCCTTCAACGTTCCTACGAATTTTTCTATTTTTTGATAGTTTTTTTCTTTTTCTTTTTAAATATTATTTTTCAACTTCTGGTTGATTTTTACATATTTTTCTTGTGATTAATTTCACTCCCTGACAAACCTAAACATCTCTAGTAAAATACAAACCTCCCCATCTCTAGTAAAATACAAACCTCCCCATCTCTAGTAAAATACAAACCTCCCCATCTCTAGTAAAATACAAACCTCCTCATCTCTAGTAAAATACAAACCTCCCCATCTCTAGTAAAATACAAACCTCCCCATCTCTAGTAAAATACAAACCTCCCCATCTCTAGTAAAATACAAACCTCCCCATCTCTAGTAAAATACAAACCTCCTCATCTCTAGTAAAATACAAACCTCCCCATCTCTAGTAAAATACAAACCTCCCCATCTCTAGTAAAATACAAACCTCCCCATCTCTAGTAAAATACAAACCTCCCCATCTCTAGTAAAATACAAACCTCCCCATCTCTAGTAAAATACAAACCTCCTCATCTCTAGTAAAATACAAACCTCCCCATCTCTAGTAAAATACAAACCTCCCCATCTCTAGTAAAATACAAACCTCCTCATCTCTAGTACAATACAAACCTCCTCATCTCTAGTACAATACAAACCTCCCCATCTCTAGTAAAATACAAACCTCCTCATCTCTAGTAAAATACAAACCTCCCCATCTCTAGTACAATACAAACCTCCCCATCTCTAGTACAATACAAACCTCCTCATCTCTAGTAAAATACAAACCTCCTCATCTCTAGTAAAATACAAACCTTCCCATCTCTAGTAAAATACAAACCTCCTCATCTCTAGTAAAATACCAACCTCCCCATCTCTAGTACAATACAAACCTCCCCATCTCTAGTAAAATACAAACCTCCCCATCTCTAGTACAATACAAACCTCCCCATCTCTAGTAAAATACAAACCTCCCCATCTCTAGTAAAATACAAACCTCCTCATCTCTAGTACAATACAAACCTCCTCATCTCTAGTACAATACAAACCTCCCCATCTCTAGTAAAATACAAACCTCCTCATCTCTAGTAAAATACAAACCTCCCCATCTCTAGTACAATGCAAACCTCCCCATCTCTAGTACAATACAAACCTCCTCATCTCTAGTAAAATACAAACCTCCTCATCTCTAGTAAAATACAAACCTTCCCATCTCTAGTAAAATACAAACCTCCTCATCTCTAGTAAAATACAAACCTCCCCATCTCTAGTAAAATACAAACCTCCCCATCTCTAGTAAATTACAAACCTCCCCATCTCTAGTACAATACAAACCTCCCCATCTCTAGTAAAATTCAAACCTCCCCATCTCTAGTAAAATACAAACCTTCCCATCTCTAGTAAAATACAAACCTCCCCATCTCTAGTAAAATACAAACCTCCCCATCTCTAGTACAATACAAACCTCCCCATCTCTAGTAAAATACAAACCTCCCCATCTCTAGTAAAATACAAACCTCCCCATCTCTAGTAAAATACAAACCTCCCCATCTCTAGTAAAATACAAACCTCCCCATCTCTAGTACAATACAAACCTCCCCATCTCTAGTAAAATACAAACCTCCCCATCTCTAGTAAAATACAAACCTTCCCATCTCTAGTAAAATACAAACCTCCCCATCTCTAGTAAAATACAAACCTCCCCATCTCTAGTACAATACAAACCTCCCCATCTCTAGTAAAATACAAACCTCCCCATCTCTAGTACAATACAAACCTCCCCATCTCTAGTAAAATACAAACCTCCCCATCTCTAGTAAAATACAAACCTCCCCATCTCTAGTAAAATACAAACCTCCCCATCTCTAGTAAAATACAAACCTCCTCATCTCTAGTAAAATACAAACCTCCCCATCTCTAGTAAAATACAAACCTCCTCATCTCTAGTAAAATACAAACCTCCTCATCTCTAGTACAATACAAACCTCCTCATCTCTAGTAAAATACAAACCTCCTCATCTCAAGTACAATACAAACCTCCTCATCTCTAGTAAAATACAAACCTCCTCATCTCAAGTAAAATACAAACCTCCCCATCTCTAGTACAGTACAAACCTCCCCATCTCTAGTAAAGTACAAACCTCCCCATCTCTAGTAAAATACAAACCTCCCCATCTCTAGTAAAATACAAACCTCATCATCTCTAGTAAAATACAAACCTCCCCATCTCTAGTACAATACAAATCTCCCCATCTCTAGTAAAATACAAACCTCCTCATCTCTAGTACAATACAAACCTCCTCATCTCTAGTAAAATACAAACCTCCTCATCTCAAGTAAAATACAAACCTCCCCATCTCTAGTAAAATACAAACCTCCTCATCTCTAGTAAAATACAAACCTCCCCATCTCTAAAAAAATACAAACCTCCCCATCTCTAGTACAATACAAACCTCCCCATCTCTAGTAAAATACAAACCTCCTCATCTCTAGTACAATACAAACCTCATCTCTAGTAAAATACAAACCTCCCCATCTCTAGTACAATACAAACCTCCCCATCTCTAGCAAAATACAAACCTCCCCATCTCTAGTAAAATACAAACCTCCCCATCTCTAGTAAAATACAAACCTCCCCATCTCTAGTACAATACAAACCTCCTCATCTCTAGTAAAATACAAACCTCCCCATCTCTAGTACAATACAAACCTCCCCATCTCTAGTACAATACAAACCTCCTCATCTCTAGTAAATTACAAACCTCCCCATCTCTAGTACAATACAAACCTCCCCATCTCTAGTAAAATACAAACCTCCTCATCTCTAGTAAAATACAAACCTCCCCATCTCTAGTAAAATACAAACCTCCCCATCTCTAGTAAAATACAAACCTCCCCATCTCTAGTAAAATACAAACCTCCCCATCTCTAGTAAAATACAAACCTCCTCATCTCTAGTAAAATACAAACCTCCCCATCTCTAGTAAAATACAAACCTCCCCATCTCTAGTACAATACAAACCTCCTCATCTCTAGTAAAATACAAACCTCCCCATCTCTAGTACAATACAAACCTCCTCATCTCTAGTAAAATACAAACCTCCTCATCTCTAGTAAAATACAAACCTTCCCATCTCTAGTAAAATACAAACCTCCTCATCTCTAGTAAAATACAAACCTCCTCATCTCTAGTAAAATACAAACCTCCTCATCTCTAGTAAAATACAAACCTCCTCATCTCTAGTAAAATACAAACCTCCTCATCTCTAGTAAAATACAAACCTCCCATTCTCTAGTAAAATACAAACCTCCCCATCTCTAGTAAAATACAAACCTCCCCATCTCTAGTACAATACAAACCTCCCCATCTCTAGTAAAATACAAACCTCCCCATCTCTAGTAAAATACAAACCTCCTCATCTCTAGTAAAATACAAACCTCCCCATCTCTAGTAAAATACAAACCTCCTCATCTCTAGTAAAATACAAACCTCCCCATCTCTAGTAAAATACAAACCTCCTCATCTCTAGTAAAATACAAACCTCCTCATCTCTAGTAAAATACAAACCTCCCCATCTCTAGTAAAATACAAACCTCCCCATCTCTAGTAAAATACAAACCTCCTCATCTCTAGTAAAATACAAACCTCCTCATCTCTAGTAAAATACAAACCTCCCCATCTCTAGTAAAATACAAACCTCCCCATCTCTAGTAAAATACAAACCTCCCCATCTCTAGTAAAATACAAACCTCCCCATCTCTAGTAAAATAAAAAACCTCCTCATCTCTAGTAAAATACAAACCTCCTCATCTCTAGTAAAATACAAACCTCCCCATCTCTAGTAAAATACAAACCTCCCCATCTCTAGTAAAATACAAACCTCCCCATCTCTAGTAAAATACAAACCTCCCCATCTCTAGTAAAATACAAACCTCCTCATCTCTAGTAAAATACAAACCTCCTCATCTCTAGTAAAATACAAACCTCCTCATCTCTAGTACAATACAAACCTCCTCATCTCTAGTGAAACACAAACCTCCCCATTTCTAGTCAAATACAAACCTCCCCATCTCTAGTCAAATACAAACCTCCCCATCTCTAGTAAAATACAAACCTCCCCATCTCTAGTAAAATACAAACCTCCCCATCTCTAGTAAAACACAAACCTCCCCATCTCCAGTAAAATACAAACCTCCCCATCTCTAGTAAAATACAAACCTCCCCATCTCTAGTAAAATACAAACCTCCCCATCTCTAGTAAAATACAAACCTCCCCATCTCTAGTAAAACACAAACCTCCCCATCTCTAGTAAAATACAAACCTCCCCATCTCTAGTAAAACACAAACCTCCCCATCTCTAGTAAAATACAAACCTCCTCATCTCTAGTAAAATACAAACCTCCCCATCTCTAGTAAAATACAAACCTACCCATCTCTAGTAAAATACAAACCTCCTCATCTCTAGTAAAATACAAACCTCCCCATCTCTAGTAAAATACAAACCTCCTCATCTCTAGTAAAATACAAACCTCCCCATCTCTAGTAAAACACAAACCTCCCCATCTCTAGTAAAATACAAACCTCCCCATCTCTAGTAAAATACAAACCTCCCCATCTCTAGTAAAATACAAACCTCCCCATCTCTAGTAAAACACAAACCTCTTCATCTCTAGTAAAATACAAACCTCCCCATCTCTAGTAAAATACAAACCTCCCCATCTCTAGTACAATACAAACCTCCCCATCTCTAGTAAAATACAAACCTCCGCATCTCTAGTAAAATACAAACCTCCCCATCTCTAGTAAAATACAAACCTCCCCATCTCTAGTAAAATACAAACCTCCTCATCTCTAGTAAAATACAAACCTCCCCATCTCTAGTAAAACACAAACCTCCCCATCTCTAGTAAAATACAAACCTCCCCATCTCTAGTACAATACAAACCTCCCCATCTCTAGTAAAACACAAACCTCCCCATCTCTAGTAAAATACAAACCTCCCCATCTCTAGTAAAATACAAACCTCCGCATCTCTAGTAAAATACAAACCTCCCCATCTCTAGTAAAATACAAACCTCCCCATCTCTAGTAAAATACAAACCTCCTCATCTCTAGTAAAATACAAACCTCCCCATCTCTAGTAAAATACAAACCTCCCCATCTCTAGTAAAATACAAACCTCCCCATCTCTAGTAAAATACAAACCTCCCCATCTCTAGTAAAATACAAACCTCCACATCTCTAGTAAAATACAAACCTCCCCATCTCTAGTAAAATACAAACCTCCCCATCTCTAGTAAAATACAAACCTCCTCATCTCTAGTAAAATACAAACCTCCCCATCTCTAGTAAAATACAAACCTCCCCATCTCTAGTAAAATACAAACCTCCTCATCTCTAGTAAAATACAAACCTCCCCATCTCTAGTAAAATACAAACCTCCCCATCACTAGTACAATACAAACCTCCTCATCTCTAGTAAAATACAAACCTCCCCATCTCTAGTACAATACAAACCTCCTCATCTCTAGTAAAATACAAACCTCCTCATCTCTAGTAAAATACAAACCTTCCCATCTCTAGTAAAATACAAACCTCCTCATCTCTAGTAAAATACAAACCTCCTCATCTCTAGTAAAATACAAACCTCCTCATCTCTAGTAAAATACAAACCTCCTCATCTCTAGTAAAATACAAACCTCCTCATCTCTAGTAAAATACAAACCTCCCATTCTCTAGTAAAATACAAACCTCCCCATCTCTAGTAAAATACAAACCTCCCCATCTCTAGTAAAATACAAACCTCCTCATCTCTAGTAAAATACAAACCTCCCCATCTCTAGTAAAATACAAACCTCCTCATCTCTAGTAAAATACAAACCTCCTCATCTCTAGTAAAATACAAACCTCCCCATCTCTAGTAAAATACAAACCTCATCATCTCTAGTAAAATACAAACCTCCTCATCTCTAGTAAAATACAAACCTCCCCATCTCTAGTAAAATACAAACCTCCCCAGGCTGAGGAAAGCAAAGCAAATCAAAGCTAATGAACGTAAGATACTAACAGTGAACAATAAGGACTCTGCTTTACCTCAAACTGTATCTTTTTGACTTTCAGCCACTATTTTCATTCAATTATTAAAAAAATATTAATATATTTGCTGATTGATTTTACCTCTCATTCTTGCTGCTAGTGTGACGTGAGCGTGTGAAACTGAAGCCAAACTTTTTGATCGTGTAACGATCTTGGACAATAAAGCCGATTCAGGATTGGATGTAAAAACACTGCATGTCATTGTTATGCTACAAGAATCTCGGTGTTCCTATTGTTTCGCATGTTAGACAACATCCCTGAGTCACACACACATCACAGCTTTGTCTCTAACGGTGTCCCACCAGAGACACCGTCTCTCCCTGAGCATCGCCACACAATGTGTGCAACATTTATGAACGCTGCTACTGTAGATGATGTTGGAAATGTAACATTTTACAAATGCAAACCCTCACATATGGAACTGAAGCACCCACACCTCTTCCCACCGCACACTGGATTAGAGCAGGAGATTTTTTTCCTGTAAACAAAGACACAAACAATAGTGGTGGGTTGCTGCCTGCTGCAGAAGATTTAAGCTTGCCCTAGTTTAGCAATGCAGCAACAAGCCACTCAGCTTTAGCAGGTGAAGACAAGAAAGTTGGGATCAAAGTTCATTCCTTATGCTCAACGGAGTTGGTGATTGTCATTAGTACTGTATGCACACTTTCTAGTTTTAGAGGCTTGAAAGATGGTTAGGTTAGACATTGAAAAATCATTTGGACACTAGAACCTCATCAAGACTTTAATCATGTGATGGTGGATAAAAATGTCCAAAACAAAGGTGGACTAATCAAACTGCTTTCTCTGCACATTTCAGGTGTTTTCCTAGAATAAGGTTCTACCATATTGTGATCACCCAAAAAACTTTATCATGTGACGTTCTCAGAGGAATCTATACTCGTAGGATCCAAAAAAAAACTGTTGGAAGAGAGACTGCTGAACACTGGCGCCACTGGTCCCTACGGACCACCACCAGCAAGGCGGGTAAAGTGTCTTGCCCGAGGACACAATGACATTATTTTCTGATCTGGAGCCAGGATCGAACCTACAACCTTCCAATTACTGGAAACCCCCTGTACCTCCTGATTGCTACTTAAAGTATCTCAGTTAGTAATAGGTTACTTTAATTGTTGATTCATGTGAAAAGACAGCTACATGTTTGTTGTTTTTTAGTCCAAGGAGAGTATGGGGGTCAGGGGTCAAAGATCAAAGAGCCACTGTCACGAGATGGTACTAATCATCCACCATATCAGAGGCAAGTAGCAAACAAGTCCAGCTACTGTATAGTTTTACCATAACCTGAAACTAACAGAAAGAAATTGCAGACTTTCTTGACTTGTTATAACTTTCACACTTCCTTTGTGAGGGGTAGCTCTGAAAAGGTGTTAGTTGGGTCCAACCTGGTCAGCCTACTGATTTTAAAGTTAAGCAGAGCGGATGTAAGTGACTGAGCCTTAAAGAGGCGAAAGCTGAACAGGTTGGCAATGATGTTCAATAACCCCAGAGGCCCTGGTTGGCTGCGGTGGCGACACAAAGCAGGAAAAATGAACTTTTGTTTTGAAATTAAACGTGTTTTCCTTTTGAGTGAGTAGAACTTTAAAATGCCATGAAGTCAACTAACACATGAAGCATTACGGGGGCATCGTTTGAGACTCAAGCTGTTTCCTTACAATTCTGTGATCACCAGGTGTTTTCAGAGGTGCTGATGCTCCTGTTGTTCAGAACAACGAAGTGCAAAACAAGAAACTTCTTTGAATGTCGTCTAACTTAACGTTGGAAAAGTGCTGCAGCTTTTCTCCATTTTGATTCACGAGAAACGGGTAAACCTTAAAAAGAGAGAGATGCAAACAGCAGTTTCCTAATAATGTAAACTTCAAAATGTCATCTGAATCTGTTGAACTTTTAGTTTGGTGGTTTATTTTTCACACTGAAAAACACTGAAGGCAAAATATAATATGTTGCTAAAAACTATATTAGAGCATTTGGGCTGCTTATTGGTCAGACATGTTTGGGGAGGGGCAACCAGAAGTAAACACAGGAAGACCGCGTACTAAAATGTCGATGTCGTCTCTGACCTGCTTTTCTTTGTAAATTCAATTCAAAGATTCTTTATTCACCCCAGAGGGAAATTAGGGTTTCAGTACACACAAATCTGAGATCAGACATACATGGGCAAAGACACATGACAAGAATTGGTGACTGTGGTCAGTCGCAACCCGAGTCGCTCTACCTTAATAGAAATAAGAGGGTAACATGAGGATTGGTTCAGGTGGAGGGAAAAAAGGCACTTCAGAGTTACCCTCCACAGGGAGGGCAGCTTTGCTCTGCTAAAAACACCTCAGACAGAAATGCAACAGACTTCAGACAACACACAACATAAGTGTCCACTAGGTGGGGTGGTAGGGTTTGGGACTCTCCACACGTCAGTGCATGCAGCCGCGATAAGCAGCGCTCGTCACCTCAGTCTGGACAGGGGAGGAGGTTGTTGGGTTTAGAGAGCACAGTGACACCTGGAACGATTCAGCTGCCTTCACAGCTCGCAGTCCCTCCCAGGCTGAGATAGGGAGACAGAGTTTCCATGGCGACGGCAGCATTCCACATTTCTTCGGGGGGGGGGGGGGGGGTGGTATTCGTTTCAGCCTCACAGACTCAAGGGCACCAGATTCAGATAAGAAATTGTTTGGGGCATGGATCTCAGCCAACGTTCCAAGCTTACGACTCATCTCGACAATTATATGAGTCTGTGCGTCCACAGTGTGGTGTAATCCATCCCTGAGCTCCGGGACAGAGCCAATATTCCTCGACAGCTCGTTAATTTTCCGGTAAACCAGGTAACCTCCCAGGCCAAAAAGCAGGAAACCTGACACCAACACCACGAATATCCATACGTCTTCAGAATCCTCTCCAGACAGCTGAGAGGGGCAAATCAGGTTCCACTGTTTCCAGGAGTCCATGAAATGCCCAACTGGCTCTGTCCCAGAGGGGCACCCAGGAGCCCCTTCTCCCATTCTTATCGTTGAGAAAGTGTTGTCAGTTGCGTTGAGAGACCAGCTGACCAGGTCCATTTTTAATAATTTCCAGTAAAACTGTAGAAGCGCCGTACACCCAAAGACAGACAAAGGGCCTTGGGCTAAGATAGGAGGAGAGGAGGAGAAAAGCGTCTGTACTCTCCAAGAGCCGGAAGAAGAAAAGTGATTTATGTGAAAATAAATTAGTGATGTTGTTACAGCCTCGGAGAAACCGTTTGTTCTGAGAATAGTTGGAACATCTCACCACCTTAAATCTGAATGTCCCAACCCACGTCAGTGTCAGCAATATACCGTATAAAGATTGGCCTCGGCAATGAAAATTGCAGAGCAACACTAGCCCGAGCTACTGCTAACCAGAGCTATTGCTAACACCCTACTTGAACGAGAGGAAAGCAAATACGGGGGGTGTTACAGAAAGCGGGTTTAGAACACGGGCTTTCCTGATAAATCACTGCTTGACAAAGCACACCAGTTCACTCTTGGATTTGTTGGCTCCACGAATGATGCTCAGGTGGATTCAACCCTCTCTAATTCAAGCGAGGCTCACGCACGTCCATAGGCAGCCCCTGTTAATTGATGCTAGATAAATGATAATGAAAGAAGGGACAGAGCCTCGTTCTTCTCCCAGGTGGAGCAAGAATTATTCATTAATGCCTACGAGGACCACAACTAAAATAAAGACCATGAGCTGTTTGATTAAAGCTGTGTAGCTGGCGCTATTTGGTTAGAAAATTCAGAATTTACATGTTTCCATGGCAATGCCAGAAGTATCATGATCCTGCCATGCCCTGACCTCCATGCACCATCATTCATCTCATCAGCCTTCATTCATCACACCTGGTCCCCTCATCAAGCTCATGCCACACACCTGCCTCTCCTGCTATGTAAGATCCGGCCTGCTCTCCAACCACTGCCAGATTATTGAACGCTCTTGCTGGTAGATCTTCCTTCCGTCCAGCCTGCCTGACCCATCGATCATCGACCTTGTTTCCCTCCTCGCTTCACATCTGACCCTCGGCTGGAACCCTACTGTGCCTCGGAGTCCTTACGGGTCTTCAAGTCCAGTCA
>NC_091757.1:58387143-58394643 GCF_043380555.1 Nothobranchius furzeri
TGGAACAAGCCAGAGCGTATTCTTCTCTCTGCAGTCTCTAGGCCACCAAACAGCTAATTTGTTATGGAAATTTCGTATTTCATTACTTTAGTCCTATTAACAAATCTATTAACTGAATGTCCTGAAAGCATTCACACACACACACACACACACACACACACACACACACACACACACATACACATGCACATGCACATGCACATGCACACACACACACACACACACACACACACACACACACACACACACACACACACACACGATCCACTCCCATTCCTTTCTTATCTCTTTGTATAAATAAACTCTGACCAGATGTCCGGGGCATTTGCCACAAATCATGATTTGGTTGCGTGTCTGCCTCATTGTCTCCTTTTCTCTCTCTAGCTGCAGGAAATGGGTTTATTGATAAAACCCCTAACACAAATAAAAGAGCCAGTTTCCACCAAGTCAAGATGACAAATTCTCCAAGCTTTTTTCCATTCTGTGAATGAGCTTCGATACCACAGCCAGATTGCTTCTTGATGTTTACAGTAGCTTGATATTTAATAGACAACAGAGTTGATTATTACTAACACTACTTGGCAATTCAATCACCTTCACCCTGTTCTTCAGAAACGCAACAGTAGCCCTAGATGTGTGCACGGAGTGAAGGCAGCATCATCTTCTTCAATATAGAGCTGTACATTGTTGAGTTCATGATATCATCAATGAAATGCAGCTCCCCAACACCAGCAGCACTCATGCAGCACTCACACCACCACTGTAGGCGCCACGCGTTTTTTCTTTTAATCCTCACCTTTATGACACCATAAAGTTTTGAAACCATCAGTTCCAAAAACTGTGATCTTTGTCTCATCACTCCAGAGCCTAGAGTCTCAGTAGTCTTCATCTATTTCAGCATGGGCCCTAGCGAATCCCAGGTGTGATTTTTAGTGCACGGGCTTTAGGAGAGGCTTCCTTCGTCGACGGTACCCATGCATGCCAACCCACACACACACACAACATATATACCAAGTAGTGTTTCTATGGTTACATTGTGATTTCGTAGTGAATATTCTATTTAGTAAGAGATAAACTTTAGTGAATCTATAATTAAACGGGTAAACTAGTAGTAGCACATCGTACGTCACAGAGAGTAAAGTATTATTATCAGGAGAGGGAGAATGTTTTAGTGGTTAGCAGCAGTGAGCTAGCCGATGGCCCCCTCCATGAGGCCACCACAGCTCAGCAGAACATCGTTGTAGCTTCTTCTGGGGAGAAAAACACTTAGAGAGAAAATAAAGTTAACAGCTGAAATAGCAGGAAATAATACAGTTAAAGAGCAGACTGTAGAAGAAAGCAGTAGAGTGTGAGAAGTGGTCAGTGTGTCCTCCAGCAGTCTAAGCCTATAGCAGCATAACTACAGAGGTAACTCTGGTTTCCATGTGGAGCCACTGCTGACAACATGAAAAGGGAAGGGCGTTTCTTTGTTAAGTATTGGCCTTTTATAGTCGCCTGTCTGCTGGACACTTCTTACATTAGTCATCAGACTCATCTGTGGTTGAATGCCTGTTAATTCAAATGTTGTAGTCTTAAGTGTGGCTTTTCTCCTAAGACTATAATTGGGGTGTACTCATTTTTGTAACATGGGCTTGAATGGGTTCGTTAGGAAAATCACGTTTTTGTGTAAGCGCATGAACAAATCTTGTTCGGAGTAAACAGCCCACATTAGTGGGAGTGTTTTGTTGTTTGGTATCTCATAGAAAATATTGATTCTGAAAGAAAACTAAAGGTTTTCTGACAAAGATAGTATGGTGTACTCATTTATGCTGAGCACTGTACCTCATCGTGGTGAACTACTGGTTAAAGTTTCAGAAAGACACGATTTATCGTAAAAACCTCCACTGAGCCTTAACCGTGTTCCAAACCTGCCACGCCCTAGCTCCTGTTCTGTTCTCTCCTCGAGCCAAAGTGCTCTCCTTCACCACCCACAAGCTTTATCCTGATGGATGAAGCCTGGTGTTATCCTCCCCCTCTCACCCCCTGCTCCCCGCCAAAAGCAGAGGTTTCTAGTGACAAAAGCAAAAAGGTGAAGTTTAAACAGGGAAGTCAAAGCAGGAGGGGGAAAAAGCAAAGAGGCTGCAAAAGTTTGAGCTCTGCTGCTTCAAGAGGTGGAAATTAATCTTTTGTTTTGAGAACTGACACATTTGTCTGGTCACTGCATGGTGGTTGATATTATTTGGGTGCATTTCAAAGTAAGGGCAGCACTCACCCTTAGCAGCCTGATGAAGCACACAGCTGAAACCTCACGTGTTCCTAAATGTTGCTAAAAGAAAGTTAGCAGGAAACAAGCAGCTGAAATAAAGTCTGAAATAACAGCAAACATGACTCAAAGCTATCAGAGCTCGTGTTTAGAGTCCAGCTTTTACATTTATTAATGCAGGCTCCATCTTTTATTTCAGCTCTAATTGATTCGGTTTGAATAATAAAAGTTCGTTTTATAACCACGGTTCCCAAAATCAATAGTCTAGTCGAAGTCGTTGAGAGTTCAGCAGTTTTATTCGATCGGATTAATTGGCTCTTCCCTTTAACACAAGTTTCAAAGCTTCTAAAGACGTTTTGTTTCACCAGAACTGGATGTGTTAACAAGGTTGTGCACCGTGACAAAGAACAGAGATTATTATGTGATGCTGGATCCACGCGTGTCATATGGGTTGCATTTTTATGGCTCCTGTTCGTTGTCACCGCTGTAAAACGAGAGAATGCACACATGCCGTAAATGTGCCAGTTGGCCAGAAACAGAAGTCTGAAAAAGTGCCTGTTTTCTTTTGTCACAGCTGTATTTAAACTGTAACCAGGCAACCTTCAGCCACACCAGATGGTTGCACCAAATCAAAGAAAGAATATATCAGCAATCTGTTTCCAACTTGTTTCTGCTCCACTAGCTGATAGAGGAAGAGAATCTGCTGCTGATCTGTGTTTGTTCTAATGTCGCCAGATTATTCCAAAGAAAAAGGAATAAAAATATTTTCTCTCCTCTCAAAAGTCACCTGTTTCTTTACAGCCCTGCATGCATTCGTCTGAAACCTCCTCGCCGCCTGCTTGCCTCAGCTCAATTCAAATCAACGCCTCCTCACGTCTCTCATCCTCCTCTCTTTTCCTGCCTCCATGTTTCCAACTTTTTCAAATCAAACTCCCTATATTCCTGCTGGCTCTGATGCGCCTGTTTCTGGATCTTCTCTCTAGGACTGTCTCTAGCTCCTATGCATTGCAGGTGTGTTTTAACTTGCATCTCCGTGTTTGTCACACGAGTCGTGTAATCCTGCGTCTAATTAGAGGAGAAAAGCACACAAAATATTTGAGCTCCAGTAACCTGCTGAGTGTCTGAAAGTTCTCTAACAGGAGAGAGAGGAACTAAAGAAAAGTGAAAACCAGCTGTTGCGCAAGACTTTATGTTAATAACTGACAGGATTTTGCACCTTCTTGTCTCTTTGATTAATAAATGTATTCTTATTTGTCCATCCACCTTTTCATTTTCAGCCACTTATCCAGGGTCGGGTCGCGGGGGCAGTAGCCTATAGAGGCCCAGACTTCCCTCTCCCCAGCTATTTGGGCCAACCCTTCCGAAGGAATCTCAAGGTGTTCCCTGGCCAGCTAAGATACCTTCTACAGGGTATCCTGGGTCTTTTTTTTTTGTCTCCACACTAAATGTTTCCTAAATATTTTCAAAAGGCGAGAAACAACAGTAATAATCACTGTAAGGTGAGGTGTGTGCGAGAAAAATTAGCTAAACAGAAATAATCCCAAAATGGAAAAAACAAAAAGGATTCAGCTCGCAGTTTTAACCCAAAAAACAAACACTCATGTGTAATTACAATGTGTTATTACTTTAAAGCAATTAGTCTTCCAACATTATGCTAAATAATATGAAGTATTAAATTAGGAGGTCTATGTAAGGCGTTGATGTTCACATTTTTGTTCAAATATTTTTGAATTTATTTGAAAATTTAGTTTATAGCATTTTTTGTTGTTTTCTTTATAGTAAGATATAAACTGTGCTTTACCAAAATACTTAAAAAGCCAGGATATTCAAACGTTTATTTACATATTTAAGGTAAAACAAAGTTTTTTTTTTTCATTTCCTTTCCTTCGTTTTCCTTCCTGTTTCTATGTAATTGTATTAAATAATTAGAAATGGAACAGGAAGTGTCTACTGGACCAACGTGGCAAAAGTTTCCATTAGTCATAAATAATAAATTCTGATTTTGTAATCATCAGAGCTAATAATTTATGTACGGAACAGAATTAGGGCCACTGGAAAAAAAAATTATATTTCTGACAGATTTTTCTCAGAATTCTTTTTTGTGTTGATATATATATATATATATAAGAGTGTTTTCAGTTTGTCACAGGCAGAGGAGCTAACGCTGCAGACGCTGATGCTAGTAGCATGGATGCTAATGACTGTAAAGACATACCGCTTTTTCTCCTTGAAGCATCAACATGTTCCATCTTTGTTGAAACACCTTCCTTCTGCATCGATCTTCCTCTTCCTGGACGTGTTGGGATGATGTGTGGAGTTATTTTCACTTGTTGCGTTAATTAAACATGGAAGTGAATACACTGCGTCCTAGTGGTGAGTCACTGCACTGGGAACACAATCGCCATGCATCATGGGAAATGTAGTTTATAGTCAATGTGTGCTTTGAAGCGGCATAGACTTATTTTAAGACACTTGAATCTCTCGCAGGCCACATAAAATGATGTGGCGGGCCACATCTGGCCCGCGGGCCTTGTGTCTGACACATGTGTACTAAAATATCAAATATGCTCAAGTCATCATCAAGTCAACAGATGCAAGTTGATTCAAGTTGCAAGTCGTTGGCGTTCAAGTCCGAGTCAAGTCGTAATTCTTTATAGATTTTATCAAGTCGTCAGAAGTCATTAAAATAATGACTCGAGTCCAAGTCATGTGACTCGAGTCCACAGCTCTGGTAGAAGCTAACCGTTAGCATTAGCAACTCCACCACACAGCAGAACTCTCAGGCTTGTGTTATTTGTGGAGATGAAACAACAACACTGCAGAGCCAGTGGCAGAGTCGTGTTGGTGTTAGCCAATCAGACGCTAAATGTCCAAATGTCAGGAAACCCACCACTTATTTTTATTTTATTTCAGTTTTTACCCAAAATCTAATCACTGAGACACAGTTTAAACAAAGAAAGAAGATAATTCTGTACTTTTATATATTTATTTTTAGGCTGATTTAAAAACGTTGTTCAAGTTGTTGTTTTCACGTTTTTATGCCGTATTCTCATTCTGAATACTATTATAGTTTAATAAGATGACTCAAATAAATCAATTGCATTAGCTACAAACGTCCTCACCATGTTGGTAATTAAATGTAGTTTTTTGTGCATTTTTATCATCACACAGGATGCTTTAAATAAACCTGCACCATATTATCCTGTTTCTTCTAAAGCCGAGTTCACAAAATAAAACTGTTTAAAAAATGTTTAACTTTAAGATATTTACCTCACAGCAGCAACATAAACATCACAGATAGCACAAAGGATGCTGTTTATGTGCCTCTGGGTAACTAAGAAGCTTTTTCAAACCAGAGGCACGTGTTCATGTGATGTGTGCTGGTTAGGGTATTTTTCCATTATTCACATTTTATCTACATTCTTTTTGTTTAATTTATCCTAAAACTCTTCATATATTTCCTATTTCTCCTGGAGCAGTTGGTTAAAAAGGGTTTTTATTTTATATAAATGTTTTTAAATGAGCTGTTAGTCCTTATGTACCTATAGTGTCCTCCTCAGATGCCACCCACTGTGGATCATACTATGACAGCTTCTGGGAACAAACGCAACAAGCAGCGTGTGGCTTTGCACCACACAGTTTGATTCTTAAAGCATCGCTAGGATCCTGGCAGCTTCGCCTCGACTGTTGGCAAAAACTTTCTGAATTCTGTATTTGAGAACGAGAGTTTGTGAATGTTAATGCTGTTTTCACCTTAGTCACACATGCTGGCAGATGCCTGCAACACTAACGCAAAATGTTTCGATAAGCTTGTGGCGAACGTGTGCTCACTCAGATTTTCAAAATAAAGTTTCCAAAGGGGGGATTCTAGAGCGTGAGATATCTGAAGTGTGGCGCATGAGAGCACGCGAAGGTGGTCAGATGCGTGTCTCACGCTCAGTGCCAGAGAGCTGGCAGCCCTGGGGCTTAAGGTTAGTTGACTAATTTAAAACATGTAAAGACTTTGGACTCTGCCTCTTGAAAGAATCTGAAATAAGAATCAATGGGAAGCGGAACTGAAACAAGGAATTGGAATGATTCAGATTCAAATGGTGCCCAACTCTACTTCTGGAGAGATTTTTTAAAAACATTTCAGTCCAGAAATCCTCAGGAAGCAGTGGTGAGGGTTTCTAGTAGCAGAGGTGCAGAAGGATGACAGGCAGGGCAGAAAACTGTCTCAAGCCCCCAAGCCACAAGGGGGCCCCAGAGGGCCAACAAACGTTGAAGTCACAGAAGCACAACTGTAGTGAGACAGACTCTGATGGCCGTTTCACACTTCCTGACAGAGTCCTCCTCCTCCCTCCCGAATGCTCAGCCACAAATGTCCTTGTCGGTACCTCCCCAACCCCGCTCGGAGGTTTTCCGTTGGAAAATCGGGCCCCTGGGAAAAAAAACGATTTTCCTTCCTACTCTTGTAGCTTGAATGACACAAACTCAGAAAAGAGACCAAAAGTAAAATGCAATGAGTAAAGCCTTTGTTGGGTGTGTTGAGTAGTTCAATAAACTAAAACTAATTCAGAAGCTGTGATCCACTGCAGCGGTGTGCACCGCCATCACTGAAATGCACAATTACTAAAAATAACAGAAACAATCTTATAGCTCTACATGTGTTCGAAAAAGTGATATTATCTCCCTGTATGGTAAAACTACAGACATTACTACCCCGGGGAACTCTCTCTCTTTAGCTCTACAGTCAAGTTCTACGTTTGCTCCGAGACTCGTTTTCCTTACTAGCTGTCCGACGGATTACTCATTATCCCGGCCATTTTCAGTGATCTAATCGATCTCTCCTGCTTTCGCTTTTCTCCGCTGTTCATCCCTCCTCCCCCTCTCTCTATCCCACCCACATGCCACCTCCATGCTGGAGGGCTCATTATGCAGCCTGACTCTCGGTCTCTCTTATCACTCTCCACTGGAGCACTCATTACCGCCTCTCTGTCCCTCTTTACCGTTTCTCTCACTCTCTTCCTTTGCATTTTCATTTTCCCGCATGCATATACTGAAGCCCACATGTGCAGACGCCTCTGTTGGATTAAAGGCCGTGAATAAAAGCATGGTTCTATTCCTCGCTCCATGTTTTTCCCAGAATGCAGCATTCATGGCTACAGGATGCTCGGTTGGTTTGGGCGTCTATTTGACTTGTTTAATGAACATAATTGAGAGGTTGATCTGCAGAAAAGTCTCCACTTTGACCTGAGGCTGCAGAGAAACATGAGGCT
>NC_091757.1:58397143-58412143 GCF_043380555.1 Nothobranchius furzeri
CTCCACCAGGCTGTGGGACTAATCACAAGATGACTACTTAAATTAATGAGCTGACTGTACAGCACACATAATAAATGCTCATGAGGAGGAGCAGAGGGAGTAAGAGGGTTAGGGAGAGGCGATAGATGAGGCGAGTGTCATAGGACTAAAGACAAAGAAATGAAGATGAGAGATGCTCCTCTTCATCGTTCCTCTTGTACACGTTTCAACTCGTCCTCCCTTCCTCGTTCTATTCTTTCTTGCCACACCGCTCATTTTTTAGTTTTCCTCGATTAGCAGTGAAATATGTGCAAACATGAAGCTTTGCAAGTCCAGGAACTTTTGGGTTCGCTTCCATAAGGGATTCAAAGCTGCATGGTGGCACAGTGGTTAGCACTGTTGCCTCGCAGCACGAAGGTTGCAGGTTCGAATCTCGGCTGCGGCCTTTCTGCGTGGAGTTGTGTGTTCTCCCCAAGCATGCGTGGGTTTCCTCCGGGTACTCCGGTTTCCCCCACACATCACAACATGCCCTATAGGTTATAAACTGTAAGTCCCTTTGGATAAAAGCGTCTGCTAAATAAATAAACATAAACATAAATAAACATAAACATAAAGCAGTTAAAGCATTTTAACGACTACTTTCAGGAGGGAATAAAACATAAAAGAGATCAAACCACATGCTACATGCTACTTACGTGTGAGAAACAGAGTGCGTATGGGGTTAGGGTCATGAATGTGTGTAAGCTGGAACATTGTTTTTGTGAAGCACGGCTAAAGTTAGATGTGAGGGAGGGTTGCTGAGGAGAAAAGACTTGAAAACAGAAAAGACCGGAGGCATCCAGGACGCTTTTGTTTTCCCAACAAGCTGCACAACCAACAGTTTTTCATCATTTGTTTACAGTTATTTAAAGTTTCTGTTCACGCCACGAGGGTGTCGCCATATTCTCTATTTTAATCTGTTTAGAATCATTCAGTTAAGCTTTTATTTTTATAAACCATAGTAAGAGATCATGTGGGAATAATTTCACCGTATAACACACAGAGAAGAGAAACATCGATGGGGAAAGATGGGAAATAAAGATCAGGATGACAGAAAGGGGTGGGGGTGTGGAGGGAGAGAGGAAACAGAAAAGAATTAGACAGAAAAGGGGTTTTTCTATGAATAATAGCCCATTCATCAGCTCTAATTTGCTAGGCTAATGTTCTCACTGGGTTTAATAGGGAGATTAGCCGGCAAATTAACACTGATAAACGAGCAAACATGAAGCTCGGTGGTCGGTCATGAAGTCGCCGTGCATCCACAACGTCCCAGATGAACGAGGAGCATCTGTTCTGGACGTAAGTTTAGTTCTAGTTCAGAAATGAACAGGCCAAACAAATAAAACCACAAGCCTGAAACAACCAGCTGTGAAATGACAAAAACAGGTCGCCATTGTTGCAAGTAGCAGATAAAACTGTTGGAACTGCTCTTAGCGACACTGAGACACACACATGTGGTCATCTGCAAAGACATGAAGGTAAAATTCACACAGTCACCACAGAGGACAGCGTTAGGTGGACACCTGCTGAAGAATACAACACTTCAGAGCTTCTTCAATTCCTTCATTAAAAAGTAAATCATGATTAAAGTTGCATGCTTGTAGGGAACACACGCGTCTAGAGAGATCTGACAGCGAGTGAAATAGATGAGCAACCTCAGCTTTCTGAGAACACGAGTTTACAAGCAGCCTCTGGATTACACGGGTCAGAGCAACAGTTCCCCGGGATGTACCATCGGTGTGGGCCACAGAGGTCACGCAACACGACAAACCGTGGTAACTGCTACTAGTGCAATGGTTGGGACAACTCCTGAAAGGATTTAGCTTCACGTTTGATTTTTCTGCTGGTTCCTTCACCGTTTCAGATCGATGAGCGTGCAGAGCATGCCTGGAATGAAGAATGGAGGCTTTACTTCCAGGAGTTGGTGATTACACAGTTCACAGCCAGACTAGAACACATCACTGGACAGATTTGATGGCTGAACTTTAGGTAGCCATGCATTGAATTATTTTTGGGATCTGTTGACTGATACAGTAGCTTATTACCAGAAAACACATCTGTAACGCGTTTAAAACCAAAACAACACGCCTCTGCAAGCTGCTTTTAGTCTGCCGTGTTGGAACCTGACCTGGTGCCCAAGCAGATAGGTCATCACTGTCATGGGTGGAAGGCCAGATGTGAAGGGGAAAAATCTGTGGTTTTGATGGCAGCTCACTGGTTCAGTGGGTAAATGTGACAGCCATTCAATGGCTGATTTGCAACTGAAAAGGGGAGAGGAAGACAGTCACGCTTGCCTGAGATCAAATGAGGTTATTATGTGAAGAAGAGAAAACTTGTCATTTATTTTTCATGTGCTTGTTTTGGAGTTCTGAGTTTCTAACGTTTTAAAGATAAGGCGTTTGCCAAAAATATGAAAAGGTCCTTTCAAAGGCTTGTAGCTTCTGAAGCGTTTGTTCTTTACTTTTATACACGCAAAGAAACTCACTGGAAGGTGATTATTTCATTTAGTAATACAACTGATACCATTAATGACTCTCTGAAGCCCAATAAAGGTGCAAAATAAACACAGGATTTCATTCCAAGACGAGACTCTTGTGAACATCCCCTTGAGCCACATGTGCACCTCATGCTCCTTGTAAACAATAAAACAGCCGTTTACAGGCATGCACACACACCGTTTCATTACGGTGTCACTATCTGAAAATGTGTTTTAACTATTCATCACTGCAGTAGAAATGCTACTTTACTAAAGGGTGGAGTGAACATGTGCGTGTGAAATGTTGCTGGTGGTGGTCGGAGGGACCGGTGGCGCCTGTGCTCGGCAGCCTCACCTCTGTCAGGGCGCTCCAGGGCAGCTGTGGCTACATCGTAGCTCATCACCACCAGTGTGTGAATGGGTGAATGATACACTGTAGTGTAAAGCACTTTGGAGTCCTTACTCTGAGAGGCGCTATACAAGTGCAGGTTATTTATATATATATATATATATATATATATATATATTTATGAGAAAGAAGGACTATGAAGTGGTTCGTTTTTGGAACAGTGAACTTAGTTAAACATTTTTTAAATGAAGAACTCGGAAACTGACAAGTTTGTTTTAAAATGTGTGAACTGAACTTTGAACTAGTTTGTTTTTTTAAACTAACTTTACCAACACTGGCAGTAAATTAGTTGATTGCTGAACTAAACAAACTTCCACACTGTATTGTAATTGTTTCACTTGTACATAGGAACAGCAGCAAGCTCCCTAAACTCTGTTTGGTTCTATTAGGCCAAAGCACAACCAAGGATAACGTCACTTTTCTAATATTTGCTTCTTTTCTTTACAAAAGTGCATGTAGGAACGTTATTCCCACACTTTGGTTTCTTGTGTTTACATCTTGAATCGTAACGTGAAACCTGACAAATCCAAAGATCAACTGACTAAAACTTTCAGAATAATTGTTGTGCTGTAGTTTGGGAAAAGACAAAAAGCTAAATTCTCAAAAGTATTTCAGCTACTCTACTTTTTAAACGCTATTCATGTCAGTACATTTCAGAAAACAAACTCAAGTTTTAATTTTTAAACAATATTTATCTTTAATTTTTTTCTTTGCTTCTAGTTCTGCTTTGACAAAATTGAAAATGGACCTCTGTCCATCATTTAAAAGCACAAAGTCCATAGTTTATGATGAGAACTTCTACCAGCGACTCCAGATGAAAATATATGAAAAATAATACCAGCTACTCAAAACAAATGTGTAAGTCTTCCCTCTGGAGACTGAGCTCAAGTGCAGTTTTAGTCCAGCCAGCTGGTGACTGCTAGCCTGGCAAGCCAGACTAAATAAATGTATTATTTAGTCTGGCTTGTTATTATTTAGACTAAATAAATGTATTATTTAGTCTGGCCACGCTCCATTGACGGCTCTCGGTTGTGGGGCGGGTTCTACCGTTGTCTTTCAAATGATCTCCGCACGCTACTGGACGATGAATGTGACATCCTCTTGTTTCACTCTGTTGCATCATCCCACCCATCAGGCATATAGAGTGCCCTGATTGGCCCACAAAGCGGATAAAGCTCTGTGATTTGTTCACTAAGCAGAAAGAGCACTATGATTGGCCCACCATTATGGACCAATCACAGCTCTTTATGTGTTTGAAACCCCTCTAGAGAGCTGTGATTGGCTAGCCAGAGTCCTGGTAGGAGCTGCGGAGGTTCCAGTGGAGCATGCCTAGACCAAACTTTGCAAAGCAAGAATTTGGTCTAGTTCACTAGGCTAGGTAACTGTGGGACTTCCACATACAATAAGAACAACTGTGTCTTATTTCAAGTAGGTCCCAGAATAATAAAAATAATAATATAATAAATATAATAATAAAACAGACAACCCCAAACCAAGAGGGGGGAAATAAACCCGGGGCTTCAAAAGGGAATTTATTTTTCATTAACAAACAAATATTTCAGCAGCTTCTTTCTCGTCTTGTTATAAAAAACAATCCTGGTTCTTATTCACTCCGGGGTGACTTAAAGGTGAAGGTTTAAACTCACAGAAAATCTACACTTCCAACGTTTGTTTGAAAAGGCAACTGATGCACCTTCAGCACAGAGGAACGCACGCGTCGTTTGGAGGTTTCTAAATGGGGTTCTTCTATCCTGCAGCAGCAAGAGGGATAAACAAAAACGCACGAGATCAGCGGCCAGGCATTCGCTTATGAAGCACCCAGAAGCTGGCGGTGGTAGACCAAGACTTAAAGAGCAACAGAGAAGCACAAAGGAAAGATGAGGAGAGGCTGAGGAGTTCAGGAAGCTGACAAACAGGAAAAATAAGGAATTTTGGTGTGAGGAGACGGCATAAACGAGTGTGACTTGGAACTGGTGCATGTGCAAAGAGGATCACTGTCATATCAATACCTGAGCCTCAAAAGCAAACAATGAAAAATTCAAACACTCAGAGTTTATTATAATTTCAGCGATAATGTCAATTATTTTCCAAGTGAGACAGCCAAAACCGAAGCTTTGCCTCTTGTACTTTGTCCTCATTTCATTTTCTCCTCCTCTGTGTTTACCTCCGTCTACGTTCCTTGCCCTCGCACAAACGCGCAGCCCCACAATGCACAAACACTGGTGCTATCTTGAGGCTGATGGCTGTCACCTTTGTGTACTCAGCCTCTTTCAGCAGCCCGCAATGCAAACACCCTCATGAATATCCAGAGCAGATTTCAGATCGAAAGAACGAGACGGGAGAGGGAAAGAGGAGAGATGGTGACAGTGGAGAGGAGGTGCAGCAGCACTGCTTTAGGCAGAGCGATAGCACAGGGTGGATTATGGGAATAAACAGATACCAGTGACAGTTTTGGTTAAACAGACAAAGAGCGCCGTGTGTGTGTTTATGTTTGCCTTCAGTTTGCATTACTGCGCTTCGAATGGTGTTTCCCTGAATGGAGGGAGAACATGAAAGGATCAGCGTAGTTCCGGGAATAGAATAAAACGTGAAGGTGCCCAATGCTCAAAATAAACATTTAAAGTGAATAGAACTACATTTAAAGAGACAATGTGTAGTTTTTACCATTAATCTCTGGAAATATCCGTTGAAATGTTGTTGAAAATGAATGAAAGGATGAGCAGTTGTTGAAAAATGTTGGCAACTTTGTAACAAACAGCCATAAAAACCGGGTCTGAAATACACGAGAGCGGGTCCGAGTCTCAGGGCGACACCGTGTTAGATGCCATGTTTCCTTCTACGGGAGCCCGAGAGGACAACATTCATTTACTGATTTGTAACAGGAGGTCACAAAACGTTTGCTGCTCATAAACGTTGTTGTTTTGCTCGCTGCCGGAGATGAAGGGGAATCTGATGTGCTTGTCATGTAGCTGGAGGTTGAGCAATCTCATAAAGACCCTTATGGCCATCTGTTAGTAAGGTCTTACTAGAACACATACATCCTGCTTGCTTTCAGTGATTTGATGCCCCCTGTTGCCAGGGAAAATACACACTGTCACTTTAAGGTTACAATAAAGGTTCTGGAGGGTTGAAATAACAAACCTTCACTATTTAATAGTTTTTTTCTCTTTTAACACAAACATTTTGTTTATATTCTTCTCTCTCCAATCATTTATCATTTCCAAGCAGGCGGGGAACACCCTGGACAGGTTGCTAGTCCATCGCAGGGCCACACATGGACACACAAGATAAACAATCAAGCACACACACACATCTAAGGACAATTTAGAAAGGCCAATTAACTGGACCTCAATTTCACACTGCAAGCATCAGCGGACCGCAACAGCAGCGGAGCGGCTCACTCGCGAACTTCGATGCGGTCCTTTTCACACTGGGAGAGTCTTGGCTGCGGCACGGCTTCCTCGCGGCGCCTCGCTGTACCAGTGAGATTCTACAATCCCTCGAGATTTCCACCATCCTTCCTCATCGAGAGATCACAACCCCGACGAGGAATCACACCGTAGCACTTCTCGAAAGAAACTGGCGGTAAACAAAGCCGTTCGGTCACACGAACTGACGCAAGTTATATAACATCGTAACGTTGCCTCTTATTTGGAAAATAACCGGGAATTTTACACTGAAACTTTGTGGTTTCCTGTCTCGCACTATGTGAACTGCGGAAATTGACGTGTCCCAGCAGCGACTAGCGGAAAAAATAGAACTCGATCCCATCTTTAGCGGCACGGCATGCCGCTTCGAGGGCGCGCCTGAAAATTGCCGCGTCGCGGCTGGTTTGGAACACTCCATAGACAATAATTGGATTCTATTCGAAGCGGTGCCGCTTCGCTGCCGGTCCGTTCCGCTGATGCTTGCAGTGTGAATCCGGGGTGACAGTCATGTTTTTGGAATGTGGGAAGAAGCAGGAGTAGGGTTGTCACGGTAACCGGTATAGCGGTAAACCCCGGTAAAAAAGTTGACAATAAAAATAACCGTCCAGTTTTTAAAAAACTAAATTATCTCGGTGGGTTTACCGTGGCCGCGGTTTCGGCGCGATGACCCTTACCAGCCACCGTCGCTTCAGCTGAAGTGCCCGCTGCGCGCACACGCACTTTTTAGTTTGCAACGGCACCAAAACTTTGAAGCTGAAATAACGGCCGAAGGAGGCGACGGCAGCGCCCAGGACATCCATCAGCCCTCAAAGAAGACTAAATCGGAAGTATGGGCATATTTGGGATTTCTGAAAAATGCTGAGGGACAGTTAATAGAAGACGGCTATCCCGTGTGCAGAACGTGCAGGAAACAAGTGTCTGCAAAAGGCAGCAACACTTCGAATCTCATGGCACATCTGCGTGACCATCACCCACGTCTCTACAGCCAGTGCAAGGTAAGTTAACATTAGCATTTTAGCTGAAATGCATGACGTGAGGACTTCTGGTTGAGGGAGAATGCAACGAGTCACTATATACTGCAGCCGCAGCGTCCTCTGCCAGCATTTAAACCGTGTCACGGACACCCTGTTGCTGGATGAAGCATCTTATTTGTTGATGATGAAGAGAAATATACAATTAGTTCCTTGTCATGGATTTGTTTACTTATTCAATGCCATTTATACTTGAACATTTGGATTTGATTACATAGTGTAGTAGTTATTTTAGTCATTTGTTTAAAGTGGCTATTTATTTTAAATACATATTTTTTTAAGGTTGACTTGTACAGAGCTCAAGTCAAGTGTGGACTGGAGTTTTAGATTTTCATTTTGATAATGAAGAAAACAAGTATATGAGAAAACAAGTGGTGTTTCTTTGATTTGTTTACATATTGTTTATGTTTTGAATGTTTGGATTTGTATAATTTAAACCTGCACTGACTGCTGTAACACGTTCCAGAAAAATAAGCTGTTTGTTCCTTTACTTGTGAAAAGTTGCACTTTTGCTAAGGCTTTGTGTTATTTTAGGTTTAATAAACACTGTTAAACCTTTTCAGAACTATTTCAGTTTGTGTAGAACAGGACTATCAATGCTTTCTGAACATATGCAACACCGTTTAAAAAATACCGCGATAATACCGAAAACCGTGATAATTTTGGTCACAATAACCGTGAGGTTAAATTTTCATACCGTGACAACCCTAAGCAGGAGTACCCAGAGAGAACCCACGCATGCACAGGGAGCACATGCAAACTCCTTGCAGAGACCCAGGCTGGGAGGTGAACCCAGGACCTCCTTGCTGCAAGGCAACAGCTCTAACCACTGCGCCACTGTGTAGCCCGCCCTGTGAGTCAGTATGTGGGAAAAAATAAAAAAGAAAAGAAAACGCTCTGGCGCTCCTGCTTCAGGATGCAGAATTTCGCCAGAGGGATGGGATGTGGAAAACAGCAGGATGTGGAATGTTACTCATTAACATTCATGATGTGCACACATCTAGCCTCAGAATACCCACATTCCTCCCTCTCCGTTGTCTCTTCTTTCTTGGGTAAAAAGTGCAAAGCTGATGTTTTATCTCTACAAATAACTAAAGTCTGAATGTGTTCCACCATTTTGTGGAGTTGCTAATGCTAATGGTTAGCCGTCACTACCAGCTCTGCTCTCTCCTGGTTACAAAATCAGTGCAGTCACCCGCGGGGCCATGAATACTAATTTTATAGATCTGTGTGGCTTTATTAGACCCGAGAGTTACCCCGTCTATTTATTTACTTTTTTATTTTGTAGCTAATGCTGGAAATAGGGGAAGAAGACCATTTTCCCATTCATCCTGCATATTAAACTCAGAGTGTCCAATCTTACGTCAAACAGAGGTTTATACGTTTCTCAGTGGACCTTGCCTTTAGGATACAAGTAGACAGCAGCATCTTGATCTAGAGCTCTCCTGTACTGGGTCACATGTTTGTTTTGTTGTTGTTTGGCTTCCCCTAAACAAAGGTCAGACCACCTTTTGCTGCACCCGGCTGCAGACAGAACACCACTCAGGTTCTGTTTGGATGTTTTGACAGTCGGAACTCATTTTTATCTGAGGTCGTTGGAGTCTGAAGTAACCAGGATGTTGTGAGAAGTCTAGTTGGCTTCTACGGACGGCAACTTTAAATTTCAGCTTTGCCGTCACTTCCAGTCGGTAGGTTTACTTGGTTAGGAGGTTAGGACGAGGCATAAGAGTCGCCTGGTGGGGTTTATATCATTACAGCATGTATGTGTCTCTATGGCCTTAACTGTTCTAAACTGAGGTACGGTTAAACTAACAGGTGCTTGTATAAAGAATACACTTAGTGCTGCTACTGCTGTGGCATATTCCTCATGGAGATGTTGACTACAGGAGGGAAAGTGTAGTGAGTGGAGTGTTTCTTAAGTGCTGCATAAACTAAACCTCTGATTTGTTGATACACCAGTAGAATCGGACATTAATCTACATGTTTCACAGCCCCGTAAACGTTAGAATGACAGAACTCTTGGAATCTAAATTAGCCAAAATTACGACCGCCGTCTTTCCTGAAAGACATTTTAATGCAAGACAAATGAGAAATGACCAAGTTACTTTTCAAATGATATTTTAAACTTGTTTGACTTTGCTAAATGATCAAAAATGAACTTTAAACATGTTTAAACTTGTTCTAAATAAAAGTTTTGAAGAACTCGGAACCGTAGAACTGTTCAGTCCAGCATCAAGCAGTAGTCCAACAACAACAACAACACACAGTGCCAGATAAGTGTCAGAAAACATTCTAACCACTTATGGATCTGTGCCATGAAAGGACTTCTCAAACTTTCAAACCTGCAAACATTTCGCTGCTGATTGGCTATAGCCTAAAGATGTCTTTATTTTTATGTGATTGCTGTTTTTTTTTATCCAATTCTGTTGGGTAACAATCAAATTAATTGAGATTTATCAGCATTGTTCATATAGTCTTGAATATTTGTGAATGTGCTATTTTAAGAGTCATTATTGTTGCATGATTCTGTGTTTACATAGCAACTCTTTTAACAGCCCATCAAAGGTTGCTAATAGTCATGTTCCGATCATTTATTTAATCACTTCTCACACTTTCACACTAGTATCTATGAAATTATAATGACTGCCTCGAGAGATCCACAATCAGGTTTAATCAGTGAGAGAATAAAAAAGGAAAGCGAAGAACACTGAATGCATGAATATAAATGTATCCAACATCACACTTTATGAAATCGTGTTACTATTCAACAATGAGATGGTGAATTAATCAAATTAACCAGAGCCAATTAACATTTTTATGATATCTCAGAGTGGAAATAAGATGCATTTGCCAGTTACTGCAGTCAGCCTTGATTTCTAATTAATGAAATAGAAAAATCAATAACAGCAAAATATTCTCACATCACTCACGGGTGTTCTTTGTCTCTTTAAAGCTAATGCACTGAACACGAAGCTAACTTGTGAAGTTTGGCAGACTTAATTTGGCTTAATCAGCCTAAAACAAAACAAATTCTCGATTTTAGTGATACTTCTTTAGTGATAACGATTTTAGTGATACTTCTTTAGTGATACCGATTTTAGTGATACTTCTTTAGTGATACCGATTTTAGTGATACTTCTTTAGTGATACCGATTTTAGTGATACTTCTTAAGTGATACCGATTTTAGTGATACTTCTTTAGTGATACCGATTTTAGTGATACTTCTTTAGTGATACCGATTTTAGTGATACTTCTTTAGTGATACTTCTTTAGTGATACCGATTTTAGTGATACTTCTTTAGTGATACCGATTTTAGTGATACTTCTTTAGTGATACTTCTTTAGTGATACCGATTTTAGTGATACTTCTTAAGTGATACCGATTTTAGTGATACTTCTTTAGTGATACTTCTTTAGTGATACCGATTTTAGTGATACTTCTTTAGTGATACTTCTTTAGTGATACCGATTTTAGTGATACTTCTTTAGTGATACTTCTTTAGTGATACCGATTTTAGTGATACTTCTTAAGTGATACCGATTTTAGTGATACTTCTTTAGTGATACCGATTTTAGTGATACTTCTTTAGTGATACTGATTCTAGTGATACTTCTTTAGTGATACCGATTTTAGTGATACTTCTTTAGTGATACCGATTTTAGTGATACTTCTTTAGTGATACTTCTTTAGTGATACTTCTTTAGTGATACCGATTTTAGTGATACTTCTTTAGTGATACTTCTTAAGTGATACCGATTTTAGTGATACTTCTTAAGTGATACCGATTTTAGTGATACTTCTTTAGTGATACCGATTTTAGTGATACTTCTTTAGTGATACTGATTCTAGTGATACTTCTTTAGTGATACCGATTTTAGTGATACTTCTTTAGTGATACCGATTTTAGTGATACTTCTTTAGTGATACTTCTTTAGTGATACTTCTTTAGTGATACCGATTTTAGTGATACTTCTTTAGTGATACTTCTTAAGTGATACCGATTTTAGTGATACTTCTTTAGTGATACCGATTTTAGTGATACTACTTTAGTGATACCGATTTTAGTGATACTTCTTTAGTGATACCGATTTTAGTGATACTTCTTTAGTGATACCGATTTTAGTGATACTTCTTTAGTGATACCGATTTTAGTGATACTTCTTTAGTGATACCGATTTTAGTGATACTTCTTTAGTGATACTTCTTTAGTGATACTTCTTTAGTGATACCGATTTTAGTGATACTTCTTTAGTGATACCGATTTTAATGATACTTCTTTAGTGATACCGATTTTAGTGATACTTCTTTAGTGATACCATTTTTAGTGATACTTCTTTAGTGATACTTCTTTAGTGATACCGATTTTAGTGATACTTCTTAAGTGATACCGATTTTAGTGATGCTTCTTTAGTGATACCGATTTTAGTGATGCTTCTTTAGTGATACCGATTTTAGTGATACTTCTTTAGTGATACCGATTTTAGTGATACTTCTTTAGTGATACCGATTTTAGTGATACTTCTTTAGTGATACCGATTTTAGTGATACTTCTTTAGTGATACCGATTTTAGTGATACTTCTTTAGTGATACTTCTTTAGTGATACTTCTTTAGTGATACCGATTTTAGTGATACTTCTTTAGTGATACCGATTTTAGTGATACTTCTTTAGTGATACCATTTTTAGTGATACCGATTTTAGTGATACTTCTTTAGTGATACTTCTTTAATGATACCGATTTTAGTGACACTTCTTTAGTGATACCGATTTAGTGATACTTCTTTAGTGATGCCGGTTTTAGTGATACTTCTTAAGTGATACCAATTTTAGTGATACTTCTTTAGTGATACCGATTTTAATGATACTTCTTTAGTGATACCGATTTTAGTGATACTTCTTTAGTGATACCGATTTTAGTGATACTTCTTTAGTGATACCAATAGGGCTGCAACAAACGATTATTTGGATAATCGATTAATCGGATGGGGTCTCGACACGATTAATCGATTAATCGGATTACATAGGGACATTTTTAAAAACTGCTAGGGAAACGTTATTTTTCTCCTTCCATCACTTTATTAAACACAACATTATTAGAAAACAGTTCAATAGCAGAAAAACAACATGCCATCACCTAAATTGTCTTATAAGGTGTATAGACAGAGACCCTAAGCTACACCTATCTGTGACCTAAAATGCTTAGTCCAAGTTAAACAGCTTAAAGAGCAAGTCAACCCCTACCAGAGTCTAATTCCACTCCCACTTCATGTTTGAAAAATGCAACACATGCTGTTGCCTGGCAGACCGAGAGGGCGGAGCCGCTAACAAATACACACACACTCAGGCTCACGACAGCATTGTGACATCATAATGTACCAGTTTACATCATAGCATTCTTCTTAGCCAATAGCGGTGGCAGATTTAAATTAAAATACAGTGCAGAGTTTTTACCTGACAACGGCACAACACTGCCAGTTTTAGGCAGAATATTTAAATTTTAACTAAGATGCACTGAAGTGCCAAATTATTGATGACACATGTCTGCAGCACGATTAGACACTCGTTTATTTAGTTTATCAGCAAAAAAAAGTTTATTTGGGGGTGACTTGCTCTTTAAGGGCAATTCTCATCTGTTTTGTTTGATCTCATCTGTAGACATTTATTATAATTGGGGATGTCAAACAACTAATTTTTAAATGTAATTAAACATAGGCTGTGAATTAATCAAAATTAATCACTATTTCCAAAAATGACTGAAAAATACCAAATAAAACAAAAGTAAATGAATGCCATCCTCCATGTGATGATGCCCTGGGCAACTGCCATACAGTCACATCAAGAAATGCTGCTGATCATTCCAATGATCCCAAATAGACTCGCATTAGGCCACATGAAAGCAGCTGAACCCAAAAATATATTAACCAGTATATAACTGCACTCTCACACAACACGCCTGCAGCAACAGTTAGGACTCCTCCCTCCCTTTTAAAAGCGTTTTCGCTTCTGAGGACATTGTGGTTGTGAAGCCACATGCTAGTCTGGCCCCGGTGTGATCAACCAGTTTCTGCGGGAATGTGACGGCGGAACCGGTTCGCAGCTGTGCGAGCCCCCCCCCAGCCCCCCCCCCCCCCCCCCCCCGCCTATCTAATAGCGTCGCGCTTACAATTTTAAAGACTTTTTTTACGAGCTTAGGGCATGTCTAGCCTGTGTAATAATCCGGGGCTTGGGTGAATCACTTTTGAAAAGTTTTTAACTTACCCAGACACCGAGCTCTCTCCCTCCTCGCTGATGATTCTGACATGCTTGCGTTTAAGACGCTGCATCATCACCGTAGTATCCCCGTGCCATGCTGAGTCTGACCTACAAACGTTGGATGTCTTCACCTGATTTAACTGAAAATGCTCCCAAACTTTAGAAGTTTTTACTTTTTTGGGGTCTCGCTGCTTCTGCCATGTTCCTCTTACAAACACCTGCCGGCTCTCCACCGGTCTGCGCGCAACGGCGGGCGGGAGGGGAGGGGGCTTTTGGAAGAGTTGCGCAACACAACGAATCGATGACGCAATTCGTTGCCAACGCTTTTAGTAATCGATTTTCATCGAATTTATCGATTCGTTGTTGCAGCCCTAGATACCAATTTTCGTGACACTTCTTTAGTGATACCGATTTTAGTGATACTTCTTTAGTGACACTTCTTTAATGATACCGATTTTAGTGATACTTCTTTAGTGATACCGATTTTAGTGATACTTCTTTAGTGACACTTCTTTAATGATACCGATTTTAGTGATACTTCTTTAGTGATACCGATTTTAGTGATACTTCTTTAGTGATACCATTTTTAGTGATACTTCTTTAGTGATACCGATTTTAGTGATACTTCTTTAGTGATACCAATTTTCGTGACACTTCTTTAGTGATACCGATTTTAGTGATACTTCTTTAGTGACACTTCTTTAATGATACCGATTTTAGTGATACTTCTTTAGTGATACTTCTTTAGTGATTCTGGCAGCACTGAGACGGCTACAGTTTGTTCAAAACTCTGTGGCCAGGTTTCTGACAGGGACAAGGAGGTCGGCACACATCACTCCTGTGCTGGCCTCATTACATTGGCTCCCTGTAGGTTTTTGGGCTAAGTTTAAAGTTACTGTGCTATGTCTTCCGGTCTCTTTATGGTGGTGCTCTACCATACTTGGCAGCACCAATAAAAAGGCATACCCCATCACAGACTCTACGTTTGGCTTATCTGGAGCTACTGACTGTCCCACAAACTAGGTGCAGGTCTAGAGGTGATGGGGCTTTCTCGGTCTTGGCTCCTCTCTGGAATGAGCTTCCAATTGATATTAAACTGTCACCTTCGCTGCATGTTTTTAAGAGTTGCTTGAAAACTAATTTTTATTGTTTGGATTTTATGTGACCTGATTGTATGCTTTGATGCTCCTTGTTTACCTTTTGTGTTGTGCTTTTATGTCTCTGTGTTGTTTTTATCTCCTTTTTATTGCTGTCTGTGTTTTTACTGCATGTTATGTTCAGCGCCTTGGGCTCACGCAAAGGCAATGGAAGGCTCTATACAAGCAAAGATTGACTGATAATTTGTTAGTGATACTTCTTTAGTGATACTTCTGATACATATTTT